>NW_004955543.1:1265865-1288370 GCF_000276665.1 Chinchilla lanigera | reverse complement strand
TATTTTCCTCCTTTTATTTCTAAAATAAAAAATAAATAAATGATACATGGCTAACAAAAGTGTGGTATATATACACCATGAAACACGATTCAGTGATAAAGAGATGAAATCTTGTTATTTGCAATGACAGGGATGAAACAGGAATCATTATGTTAAGTGAAATAACCCAGGCATAGAAAGACAAGTGCCACACAAGCTCATTTATATATAGCATCTTATAGCATCTGAAATATCAGTCTCATAGGTGTTGAGACTAGAAAATGGTTCCTGGAGGGTGGTGAGACTAGAAGGGAGGGAGGGATGGGAAAGGTTAATCAATGTGTACTAAGTTACAGTTAGATAATAGAAATGAGTGGATCTTCATTCATACAGTAAGGTGACAACAAATAATTATAATGTGCTATGTATTTCAAGAAACCCAGTTGGAAGGATTTTGAATCCTTCTTTTTTTTTAACAAAAAACAAATGATAAATTTTTGAGGCAAAAGATAGACTAACTCTCATGTGAACATTACATGATATGTACATGTATTGCAGATCACATGGGCTGAGCATAGTGAAGCTGGCCTATAATCTTGACATTCTTTGAGGCTGAAGCAGGAGGATCACAAATTCTTAGTCATTTAGAAAATTATGAGACCCAGTCTCAAAATAAGAAAATTTTAAAAGGGCTGGAGATGAAACTTAGTGCAAAAGACCTGAGTTCAATCTCTAGTACCATAAAAACAATCACATGGTACCCTGTAAATGTGTGAAATTTTATTTCAAATTAAAAATCACATCTGTATTAAATATTCAGACACCTTCTTGTCATTATTCGCTAAATAAGACAGCTTAATAACTATTTGCATAACATTTACATTGTTTTATGAATTATAAATAATCTAGAAATGATTCATGTCCAGCTTTTCAGCTTGGCTGGGCCAAAGTGAGTGAACAATTGTTTTTGGTTGCATATCAAATATATAATATAATTATATGTGTATAAGTAATAAATCTTCCTCTATTTTTATATTGTTACTAAAACCTTAAACATATAGAGGGCAAGTGGCTTTCAGGCCACTGGTTATACATGCCTGGACATATACAGGAAAATGTGCCTATATGTAAATACTACAGTATTTTATATAAAGGACCTTAGTATTAGCATATTTTGCTATCCGTGGAGGGTCCTGAAACCAACCTCCCTTCAATACTGAGAATACCAACCTCCCTTGGTTATAATTGTACTATAAAACATATTCAAGGATTAGGTGGCATGAAGGAGGACTAGGGGAATATTTTTTAACATAATTCCCAGGATTAGTTCTGATTCCTAATTATTCCACCAGAGCTCTGACTTAGGCTCACATGCCTCATACAGATAAGTGCCTTCTAACCAGAGATTTTGCTTTTTTCAGACCTACAGATATTCTACTCCACTAACTGATACTGATACTTAATTCAGAGCTAAACTAATAATAAGGAAGTTTAGATAATCTTCTCAGGGGTACTTACTTACATTAGTGAACCAAAAGCAGCAAATGTCAATGTGAGTTTTAGCATAAACCATTTATTAGGTACTTGTTCTGTGCCTGTCATTGCTTTAGGCACTTTCATGTACATTATCTTTAATCACTTATTTCTAATCTTTGTGACTAATCTGTAAAGCAGATGTTAATAGCGCATGGAGAGAATGACATGTTCTCCCAGCATGATACCCAGCACAGACAGGTATTGAGCTAATATCTCATATAAATTTAAAGTTACCCTTCATAAATAAAATGCATGAAATCAGTCATCTGTAGAAACAGACCCTTCATGTGCAGCCTTAGACAGGGTATCAGTTTAGCTCTTGCAACAGAAAGATCTAAAGTAATGGTGGCTTAAACAAGACAGTTTCTTTTTCTTGCAGATAAGAGTAAGGGCTGCTACGGTGGCTTTCCTCTTCAAAGTTGTCAGGGAGGAAGGCTATTTCTCTTACTGCAATATCACTTTCTTAAAGAATGTCATCTTTATGGTCACACTGACTCACAACTTATCTTCACTCCAGTCAATGAGAGAGGTGAAACGGGACAGAGTATGTCCTTTCCCTTTAAGGACACAACTCCTCAATGACCCATAGTACTTGCACTTACTTTCAGCTGGAAAGAATTTACCTTTCCTCCTATGTGTGTCACATGGCCGTACCTAGCTATGAGGAAAGCTGAAAAATATCTCTATTCTGGACAGTCTTGTATCCACTCATCCTGTGTATTATACTGTGAGAGAAAAGGAGAGCATAGATACGGAAATCAACCAGCAGGCTTTGTCACAAGTACCCATTCAACAATTTTAGTTGACTTTCTTCCACCAGCACTGAGACTAGAACCCAGAACCTTACACATGTTAAGCAGGTGCTCTACTACTGAAATGTACATCAGCCACTCATTACGCAATTTTAAATGATGATGTTGCCAGTGAGACTATAATATCTTCTGACTTCTAGATAGGAGACTAAGGGACTCCCTGAAATCGTCATAGGAAGACATCGATTTCCAAAGTAATTAAGCTAAAACTATGTCAGTCTGTCATTAGGTTACCTCATAGTGACTAAAAGAACCTATTGAAAGACTAGCCAAATGCTAGTATGTTGGGTATATCCAACTCTGTTTGGGGACTTGCCTTTCCCTGACAAACTGATATATATACCTCTCTGGACTACTGGGAGCAGCAACTAGATTACAGGTAAGCAAATAGTGTAACACATCAAAGGAAGATGAGTGGCCATTAGAGAAAAATAAGGGTTTTAAAAGGCAAAGTCAAACTGGTGGTTATCAGTGCTGGTAGAGGGAACACAGGTTGCAGTCAGCGCGCTGGTTACTGCAGAGTGTGATGGCACAGCCTCGCCAAAGGATTCCTCTTTCTTTTGACTCCACACTCACTACGCCACCTTCTGACTTTACTTCCCAAGTAGCTTGATTCTGGGTTGAGATAGGCTCTGGGTCGGGTGACAAACATTGCAATAACTACAAAAGGATCTTCACAACTGTGTAACAACAAATGATTATTCTGGCTTAAATATCCTGTCAGATGTTAATGGGAGTCATCGCCAACAGTGTAGAATTTATGGGTGTACTGAACATGTAATTGGGGTGGGTGTTATGGTTTGTTTGAAAATGGTTTGTGTTCTTCAAAACTCATGTTGAAATTTGGTGTCCGGTGTAACAGTGTTAGGAGGTGGAGGAGCCTTCAAGAGGTAGACCAGGCATAATGTCTCATGCCTGTATTCTGAGCTACTAGGGAGGCTGAAACAGGAAGATCACAAACTCAAGCCCAGTCTGTAAAGTTTAGCAAGTAGGTGATAACCTGTCTCCAAAAAAAGGAATACGAATTGCAATGGTTAATACAATGTGTCAATTTGAGAAGTTTAGAAGTTTAACTCAGCAGGGGGTCAAGGTCCTTACTTTGTACACATCCTAAGCTTGTGCAAGGGGAAGGCACAGAGATGGCATGGGTGGGTAGCCTGCATACAACATAAGAGAGGACGAGAGGCTTGCTTTCCCCTTCTCCTTTTGCTCTTGCTGCTTTTGCTGTCTTCTGCTGCCTTAAACTATTGCCCCTGTGCCCTGCCACCCTGCCCTGGAGCCAGCAGATTACAGACTAAAACCTCCACAAACTGTGAGCTAAATAAACCTTTCTCTCTTCCTCTTTAATTTGGGTGTTGGGTATTTTGTCTCAGCAATGAGAGAAAAGTTACCAAGACAAGGATGTAGCTCACTATGAAGGTGAAGGCCAGGTTCTAATCCCCAGTACCACCACCACCAAAAAAAAAAAAAAAAGAAAGAAAGAAAGAAATCGGGGCTGGGGATTTAGCTCAGCGGCAAAAGCGCCTGCCTGGCAAGCACAAGGTCGTGAGTTCGGTTCCCGGTACCAGAAAAAAAAAAAAAAAAAAAAAAAAAAAAAAAAAAGAAAGAAAGAAATCATTAAGAAGAATTAATGCTTTTCTCATGGGAGTGGGTTTGTTTCTTGAGAACCAGTTTCTGTAAACTCATATGTTCTCTCTTCCACAAATACTAGTGTTAGGCAGAAAGTTAGACATTAGCAGGACTGGAGATAGTGGCTGGGGGCTACTTGAAAAGTAAAAGTGTGATTTTTTTTCCTTTCCCTCTTCAATTTCTTAACCATTAGCTAGAGATAAAATCCGTACAAGCTTGTGGTTTCCAACATTAGCCCAGGAGATTATAACATCCTCTGAGTGCGCTGTTAAGGTCCAGGGCCCAAATAAAGTCCAGACCATGGGTGAGAGGCTGAAAGAAAAAACCTGAAGGTCTCAAAACAAACTAAATGGAAAATATTCACTTAGGGGTAAATAGGGACTTTTAGGTTAACACAGCCCATTTCCTTGTAAAAGAACAATGAACTGGAGGAAGGAAAAGATATTCCTTGAAAGACCCAGTTAATCATATAAATGCTAGCTAAGACCTCATGCAGTGCACCTACCATCTTGGCATATGCCCACTTTCATTCTTAAAGGTGTTCTCCCTCTCTCTTTCTCTCTCTCTCTGTCTCTCTCTCTCCCCCTTACACATACAAAAACAAATGTATAATTTTTTTAAAATAAACTCTACCTATACACCATACGACAGCCTACAGGTCTTGTCTGAAATCTTTTGTCAAACATACAAAGAATTGAGATGTCACTGGGTCCTCACAATGTTAGGACCTGGCTTCCTGGTGACACTAGTTTGCCCTTCCATTTTGCACCATGAGTTGAAGCAGCATGAGGCCCTGACCCAAAACCAAACAGATGCCATCATCATGCTCTTGGACTTACCAATCTCTGGAACCATGAGCTAAATATACTTCTTTCCTTTATATCCCAGTCTCATGTATTCACTATAGCAACAAGAAAACAGAGTAAGACAAGGAGCAATGAGAAATCAAAGACCAGACCCTTGGATGATGATAACAAAATTCAGGTGCTGCCCTTGTGTTATGGTTTATGTCTGTGTGTCCCCCCAAAGCCTCATGCGGTCATGGGACAGGCTTTTAGAGTTTGATTGATTATGGATGTGAGAGCTACACCCACCCTGGGGTGGATAGTTTGCATATGTAAGGGAGAGGAAGAGACTGCTCGCGGCCATTCCTCCCTTTTAGTGCTTGTTGCTTTTGCTGTGTTCTGCTGCCATGAGCTGTAGCCCTCTGCCATGTGCCACTCTGCCTTGTAACCTGCCATGTATGAACTAAAACCTTCACTAAGTGTAAGCAAAATAAACCTTTCCTTCCTTGATTTTGGGCGTCAGATATTTTGTCCCAGCAACGAGAGAAAAGTAACCAAGACACCTTGGGTGTTCTAGATTGAGTGGACACACCCTCCCTCAAAAAAAAAAACCAATATGATCTGTTCTAGGGAGCACCTGCTTCTTATGCATCTGGATATAGACTACCAATGAGCAGCACTGTATTCTAGTGCATTTCAATGTAATAAATATTTTCTGAATGGCTACTCTGTGCCAGACTGGTTACCTAGGCAACAGAGGTCTTAAAGGATGACCAGGAGTTTTCCAGGCAATAACAGGCTATAATTATGGTCCAAACAAGGAAACCATATGAGCAAAAGCATAGAGCATGACAAAAGTATGCTGGGTTCCAGGGAATCTCCAGTACTCTAGCACATGCACTTCTAGGAGGCCATTCAGTGGGCATGAATGTGATAGAGCAAAAGGGGCATAGAATGCACTTGTATCACAAAGGGCAAACAACTTCCTATTTCCAAGCCCAAGTTATCCTCATATGCAAAACAGAGGTGAAAATAGTTCCCTCCAGAAAACAAAAAATTGGAGGAGAAAGAAGGAAAAAAAGAGAAAATACTGCGCTCAAAGGATTGTTGTGCATCTACACTAAGGGTCATAATATACGTCCAACATCTCCCACCTCATAGGCATTCAATCAGTATTATGATCTCATTTCTTCTTAACTTGTTCTGACAGCTTTACACTTGAGCTTTATTTTTTATTTTATTTTTTTATTCTTTAAAATTGCTTAATTTTTACTAGTGCATGTTTGCAGTACATAATGATTACATTCCTTGTGGGGAGTTGGTCCATGTGCATAAAATATCTCAATTCTTGTTTTATCCCCTTCCTCCCTTACCTCTCTCCCCTTCCTTCCAACTTTATGTTGTTTTTAAAAAATAATTTTAGTTTGTCACTACATGTGTTGCTACATAATGTGAACATTTCCAGTGGGACGTTGGTATATGTACATAATATATCTTAATTCTTCTTTTTCATTCCCTTGAGCTTTATTTTTATTATAAAGAGCAAATCTATTTTGCAAACACTCAAGGAGTAGCTCTGGCCACTCTAAATGAAATATAAAATATTGATCAAATGAACAAGGTATCTGAGTTGTGATTAGATAGTTCTGCAATGGTTCTTCAGCTCTGAAGAGCATCTTAGCTACAGTGACTCCTGCTGTAATGTGACGTATGCATTCCTCAGAATCACTGTGCTATGCAGATGTGTGCAATACAAATCCCAAGGGTTATCAGAAATATAGCATTAGAGGCACAGCACTCAAACTTTCATGCATGATACACAAAAAGGACATGAACCTCATAAAAATATTGGCCCAGTTTCACACAGATTTCATATATATTAAGAAATACATGAATATGGCCCCCGATCCTGAAGTTTAACCCTGGAAGCAGGTGTCAAAGGCCTCCAGCAAGTGATAGCATAAGGATGGTTATCTGAAATCAGAAGTAAAGTTGTAATAGTAGCTGTAAATGTTATCTTTGTATAGCTTTTGGTTTTATATTGTTTTGGTTTTTGTTTCTTTGTTTTTATTCATTGCTCTATAGTTACAACATATATAAACGACCTATCCATCACTATAATGGTAACTCAAGGGAAATGGAGGTCCATTCAGGTCCTTTGATGCTTCTACTTTATAATTTACTCATCTTAAATATTTCCTTAAATACATTATGCATCACAATATATAATATAATTTGCTCTCCATAATCCAAAAGTTTTTAAAACTCTCTTTCTGGGGAGGGGGACAAGCTCTCACTACATAGTTCAGGCTGGCTTTGAACTCACTATGTAGCCCAGGATGACCTCAAACTCATGGCAATCCTCTTGCCTCAGCCTCACAAGTGCTAGGATTATAGGTATGTACCACCATGCCTGACTGAGATAGCCAGTCTTATATTTACACATATTTTTACCCATTCTGGTGGTGTGTTGGTTATTTTTCTCTCACTGAGACAAAATACCTGACAACCAAAATTAAGGAAGGAAAGGTTTATTTAGCTCACAGTTTGTGGAAATTTCAGTCTATAATCAGCTGGCTCCAAGGCAGGGTGGCATGGTGAGGGGCAATAGTTCAAGGTGGCAGAAGGCAGCAAAACAAGAGCAAAAGGGGGATAAGCAAGACTCTTTTCCTCCCTTATATACTAAGCAGGATACCATCCCCAGGGCGGATGTAGCACTCACATCATCTCCCTGTTCTCCTCTTGCACAGGATGAGGATGTTCACAAAGTGAGGACCCCTGCAGGGTCGCTTAGTTAAACCTCTAAACTTCTCAAGTCGGCATAATGTATCAACTATTACAAGTGATTTTTCTTCATTCTCAATTTTTCAGTTTTCTTCTGTCATCTGTTTTCTTGATTATTCTGTTATGGTAGGTCTGCTGGTAAGGAATCGTGTTAATTTTCTGTCATCTGAGCATGTTTGTATTCACCTTTGTTCCTGAAGGATATTTTTGTTTTGTTTCATTTTTTGAGCAAGGTCTTGTTATGTTGGCCTTGAACTCACAGCGATCTTCTTGCCTTGGCCTCCCAAATGTTGAGATTATAGTTGTGTGCCACTACGCCTGACCTGAAGGATACTTTTAATAGATAAAGAATTCTGAATTGACAGGTTTTTACTGCAACACTTGGAAAATTTTGTGCTGCATATTTCTGATTTCCATAAGGAAAAATGTATAAATTAAACATTTTTAAAATCAAAAACTATCATTCTGTGAAAAATCTTGTTAAGAGAATATCAAGACAAGGCATCAGTTAGAAAATGCTTACAAATTCCAGATCTGACATGGGACAAAATATGGAAAAGATCCTTTAAATTCAACAGTAAGATAACAATGCAGTTAGAAAATTGGCAAAAGACTTAGACCCTTCATCAAAGGACATAATAAGAATCTAAAAACACATGAAAAGATCACCAACACCACTAGCCATTGTAAAATGCAAATTAAAACTACAGTGAGATATCATTACACACTTATTAGGATGGCTAACATAAAAAATATTGACAATATGGAGTCTTGACCAGGATATAGGATCACTGGACATCTCAGACATTTCTGTCGGAAATGAAAAATTATAGCACTACCCCGGAAAATAGTTTCGTGATTTACCATGTGACTTGTCAGTTATGTTCCTAGAGAACTGGAAACTTATTTATGTTCACACAAATTTTTGCACATGACTATTCACAGCAGCTTCATGTGTAATAGTCAAAAACTGGAAACAATATGTCATCCTCCAATGGGTGAGCGGTTAAGCAAATTGTACATCCATATAATGAATTACTTTTCAGCAATAAAAGAAACAACAGGAATGGCTCTTTAGGGAATTATGCTGAGTAATAAAAAGATAATCCCAAAAGGTTGCATACTCTGTGACTCACTCATAAAATATTCTCAAAAGGACAATATTATAAAGATAGAGAAAGTCTAAAAACAAGGAAGGAGATGGAGTGTGCAATTATGAAGGTGTAGTACAGGGATTTCTTTTGTGGTGATAGAACACTTCTGTGTCTTGATTGTGGTGGGAGTTTCACATTTTTCACAACTGTACATATGACAAAATATAATGGAATTATTTAGAAATATATCCAAAAAATGAATGCATGAAGAAGGTGGTAAAAATCTGAGAAACAACAGTAAGTAGATAATTATGCTGGGCCAATTAATTTCTTGGTTTTAATAGGAACTTAAATTATGTAATGTATCGCTATTAGGGAAACTGAGTGAGGGGACATAACACCTCTATGCTAACTTTGCAACTTCTGGGAAATTAAGAATAATTTTTATTAATTTATTAATGTATTATTTTTATTCCTTAATAAGTTAAGGAATAAAACTTTACCTCATTGTGGCATCAGCCTGATGATTAATGAGGCTGAATTTTTTTCATATGTTTGTTGGTCATTTGTGTGTCTTCTTTGGAAAAATGTCTATTTGGGTCTTTTGCCAATTTTTAAGTCAGTTTTTGTTTGTCGCTGTTGAGTTGTATTAGTTCCTTATACAGTTTGAATACTAACCTCTTATTGCACATACGGTATATAAATATTTTCTCTTGCTCTATTGCTTTCCTTTTCATTTTGCTGATTGTTTCTCTTGCTGTGCAGAAAAGTTTTGGCTTGATGTTGTCCCACTTGTTTATTTTTGCTTTTCTTGCCTGTGCTCTTGATGTCAGTTTCAAAAGGAGCTGGATGTGGTGGTGCATGACAGTAATCCCAGCACTGGGGAGGCTGAGGCAGGAGGATTGTTGTGAGTTTGAGACCAGCCTGGGCTACAGAGTGAGCTCAAGGCCAGCCTGAACTGCATAGCGAGACCCTGTCTCAAAAAGACCAAAAAAAGAAAATTCCAAAAAGATATTGCCAAGACCAGTGTCAAGGAGATTTTCCCCAAGTATCTTCCACAAGTTTTGCAGTTTCAGGTCTTGCATTTAAGTCTCTAATCTGTTTCAATTTGTTTTTTGTATACAGTGTAAGAGAATAATCCAATTTCTTTCTTTCTTTCTTTCTTTCTCTTTTTAGGACAAAGATAACCAGCTTTCTCATTACAACTTATTAAAGAAATTATTCTTTCTCCATTGTGATACTTGTTGCCCCTGCTGAAAAATAGTTATCCATATACATATGGGTTTATTTCTGAGCTCTTTATTCTGCTCCATTGGTTTATGTGTTTATTTTCGTGCCAATACCATGCTGCTTTGAATACCATGACTTTGTAATACAGTTAGAAATCAGGAAGCATGGTGCATTCAGCTTTTTCTTCTTTCTTTTCCTTTAGCTGTTTGGAATTTTTTGTGGTTCCATATGAATTTTAGGGTAGATTATTTTTTCTATTGCAGTGAAAAATCTCATTGGAATTTTGATAGAGATTGCAATGAGATATCACTGCAGACCAGTTAGCAGATTATTATCAAATGATGTTGGTGAGGATATGAAGAAAGGGAATTCTTGCACACTGTTGGTGGGAATGGAAATTGGTACAGCCATTATACAAAACAGTGTGAAGAATAGGAATATAGCTCAGTGGCACAAGCGCCTGCTGAGCAAGCATAAGGTCCTGAGTTCAATCCCTGGTACCAAAAAAAAAAAAACAAACAGTGTAAAGGATGCTCAAAACCTTAAAATAAAACACCTAGCAAACCCACTTTTTGATACCTATCCAAAGGAAATTAACTCACATCCTTTAAGAGATGTCTGCATCTCTATGCTCACTGCACCATTACTCATGATAGTTAAGACTGAGAAATAACACTTTTCCACTGATGGATGAATGGATAATGAAAATGTGACATATACTATTTTGGCTTAAATTGAGGATGTCTCCCAGAAGCCTCATGCACTCTTAGGCAGGGCTTTTGGAAGGTGACTGAATCATGGGAACACAATAGTTACTTTGCTGTTAGGGGCTGAGGTGTGGTTGGGAGAGGGGCCTCAGTGGAGCCCTGACCTGAGAGGGCATAGCTTCCTCTACACTCCCTCCATCATCTTTCTGCTTCCTGACCACTAGGGTGTGAGTGGTTTTTCCTCTGTCCAAGCTCTTCACCATTCTGTTTCTGTGTTTAAGTCTGACAAACACTGAGACTTCTGACACTGTGAACCAAAAAAAAAAAAACTTCTGCTTTTTAAAGTTGTGAGTGTCAGGTATTGTGTCTCAGTAATAAGAATGTGACTAAGACACACACACGTGCACACACACACATGCACAGAGTAATATAATTCAGCTATAAAAAGGAATTCTTTCAGTTGGGGACAACATGGATGAAATGTGAAAATCTTATGCTAAGTAAAAAAAGCCAGACATAGAAAGAAAGACACTGTTATGATTTTCTTATAAGTGAATCTAAAATGATATCTAATCCACAGTAATGGAGAGTAGAAGGTGCAGTGGGAATCTAATATACAATAGAGCATGATGACTATGGTTAATACTGAATTGTATACTTGAAATTTGCTAAGACAATGGATCTTAAATGTTCTCACTACAGAAAAGGTAGCTACATGAAATGATGGGTATATTCATTAGTATGACTGTAGTAATAAGTTTACAATGTGCACATGTATCAAAACATCATGTTTTAAACCTGAATATACAAAATTTTGTGAGACATGGTGGTACATGCCTGTAATCCCAGCAGTTGGGAGATTGAGGCAGGAGGATTGCCATGAGTTTGAGGCCAGACTGGGCTACATAGTGAGTTCAAAATCCCTGCCTAAAAAAAAAAAACCGACTTTTTATTTGTCAATTGTACCTTAATAAAGCTGAAGAAAAGATTTAAGAGCAGAGCCCTGGAGTTGGCTAAAGGTATCCCCTAATGTTCTAACATGCAGATGGCCCTTGTTTGTTAAGCAGTTTTAGCCCAAGCGCACCTTTCCAAGGTGTAGATTTTGCTACCCATGTCTGCTTAGAGCCTTTGATCTTAAGGAACAATCAAACTGAAGAAATGGGACAAGTTCTGTCCCCTAAGTAGAGAGGTATCCTGTTTTGTTTTGTATTGTTTTGTTTTGTTTTGTTTTGTTTTGTTTTGTTTTGTTTTGTTTTTGAGACAGGGTCTCCCTATGTAGCACAGCCTGCCCTTGAACTCATTGTGTAACCTAGGCTGGCCTTGACCTCATGGCAATCCTCCTGCCTCAGCTTCCCACTACTGGGATTACAGGCATACACCACCACACTTGGCAAGATGAGGGTTCTTAACTTGGACTCCAAGGTCAAGTTTTCAAGTCTGTTAATGCCCCTCTTTGATATTTCAGAAGGGTTTTTATATTTGTTTAGAAGCTATTCACAAACATGGTAAAATATTTGTAAAATACTAATAATTTAAATTTAAAATAAAAGCACTCAGAATTCTAATTCAGTTGGATTTGGGATGCTTGGTGATAGGAGCATAGCTGAGGTTCAGCTTTCTAGGAAGAAAGGGTTTGCTGAGCAATTTAACAGTAATAAAAATGGAAAAGAAAATGGTTAAACAATTTATGTAACAAATTGACATTAAAATCCTTCAAAAGCTTTAGAGGGGCCATTGCCATACAATCCAAGAAGTAAAATATAAATAATATAATTTGGCTATGTGACCTACAAAGTTCCAATTCAGAATGGCTGATATGACTGTCACATGCTGTGTGCATTGTGCTCCTTCTGCTATGAAGTAATCACAGATGCTAATCTTGAAACACTCACTATCCCTTTTAGACCTTCGGGTTTTACTCACAAATTTTGGCGCTGATCTAAAACATCAGCCCCGTGTGTACTGAAACAGTAGCTTACTACATCAAGAAGACTGCTTCACTTTCTCCCTCCCTAGCTGCCTGAGAGTCTGTTGCCATCATGAATGACACACAAACTATCCAGAAGAGGAAGTTCATGACCAACTGACTTACTTCAAAGGACACAAAAAGGCCATTGATGTCATTCAGTCTGGGAAAGTAACAATTCCTAAGACAGAAATTCAGGAAAAACACAAAAAATTGTACAAGAGTACACTGAATGTCATCTTTGCAATTGGATTCAGAACTCATTTTGACGGTAGCAAGACAACTAGTTTTGGCATGACTTATTATTCCTTGGATTATGCAAAAGAAAATGAACACAAACAGGCATGGCAGGCAAGACAGAGTCTGCATAAGAAGAAAAATGACTCAAAAAAGAAAAAGAAAGAAAGGAAGGAAAGACAGAAAAAGAAAAGAAGGAAAGAAAGAAAGAAGAGAAAAAAGAAAAGACAAAATGGAATGCAAGAGCAGAATGAAGAAAGTCAGGGGGACTACAAAAGTCAGAGTTGATGCTGGCAACAAATAGCAGTAAAGTTTCTACAGTAATAACATGAATTTTTCACGAGAAGACTAATAAACTGGAAAAACTTAGGAGGAAGAGGAGTGAGGTATAAAGTGGACAAGGAAGCGGGGGAATGTTGTACACCTCACTTCATAAAGGCTCCTAAATTAGTTGTTAGTTCAGTGATCTAGACACTTCCCATGCAGAGTGTGGTCCCTGGACCAGACACACTCGTATTACCCTGAAAACCATTGGAATTGTAGAATCCCAGGCCGTACCCGAGACCCACTAAATTAAAATCTGCATTTTGACAAGATCACTTCATCAAGGTCCCAGAAGCACTAACCTAGAAAGTGGTTTTTGCAGTTAGATTAATTTTGCATTGGGTGAGAGGAACCAAATGTAAATATAAATGTAAAATGATAGTGGGATGAGTTCCTATTTCAGAAATTTTAAAAAGCAGTGAATCATAGAATTGAGAGAGAATATGGTAGTTATATAGTTAATAAATCTATTAAGTAGAATTATTTTTTATTTTAAAGAGAAAAAATAAAACAAAATTTCAAAACAAGATTATAGAAGGTACATTGTGTATTATTATCCTTAAATTAGTTACTCAGAATATGAGATATAGGCATTTACTTGTCAAAAAAATGTTAGCAAAAACATTTATCAATGAGAAATTAGTAGTGTAACTAGTTAGTAGTATAACTCATATATATATATATATATATATATATATATATATATATATATACACACACTTTTTTTCTTTTCCCTTCCTTCTTTTCTCCACTACCCCAGCCCAGCTTTTCTTTCCTTTTGAAGTTTCTTACCATATTAAATTATCTATTGTACATTTTGGATCTTATTTACTCTTTCAGCTACTCAAACTAGGGAGACAAGGAGATGTTTACACATGTGAATTTCATTTATTTCACCTATAATTATGGTCTTGAATTGCATCGTTTTACCTATAAAAGTCTCAAGTTCATCCTTCTTTATGGCTGAGTAGTACTCCATTTTATGAAAATACCACATCTTTTTTATCCATTCCTCAGTTGATGATCATTTGGGTTGTTTCCAAGATCTAGCTAGTACAAACTGTGCTGCTATAAAGCTGGGTGCACATATACCACTGTGGTAAATATGATTTTAATTCTTCTGGGAAGATACCCAGCAGGGGGATAACTGGGTCAAATGAGATCTCCAATCCTAGTCTTTTGAGGACTCTCCACGCTGACCTCCACAGTGGATGCATCAGTCTACACTCTCACCAACAGTGGAGAAGTGTTCCTTTTTCCCCACAGCCCCGCCAGTATTTATTATTGATTGATTTCTTCATAAAAGCACTTCTTTCTAGAGTGAGATGGAATCTCAGTGTTGTTTTAATTTGCATTTCTTGAATGACCAGTGCTGTTGAACATTTTTCATATATTTATTTGCTGTGTGTATTTCTTTATGTGAGAAGTATGTATTCATCTCAGATGCCCAGTTTTGGACTGGGTCTTTAAATTGGGAGGTCTGATTTCTTTGAGTTCTTTATATGTTCTCAATAGTAATCTTTTGTCTAAGGAACAGCTGGCAAACATTTTTTCCCACATGTGGGTGGACTTTTCACTCTGTTGGTGATTTCTCTTGCTGTTGCTTTTTAATAAGATGAGATCCCAGTTGTTCATTCTTTGTAATAGTTCCTGCATGATGGGGGTTTTATTCATAAAATCTTTGCCTATACCAATGTCTTCAAGAGTTTTACCTATTGTATCTTACAGCATATTTAATGTTTCTGTTTTAATATTTAGATCTTTGATCCATTTTGAATTTAGTTTAGTGCATGGTGAAAGACATGGGTCCAATTTTACTCTTTGGCCTGTGTAGAGCTAGTTTTTCCAGCACCATTTAATAAAGAGGCTGTCTTTCTTCCAGTGAATGTGTTTGGCACCTTTCTCAAAGATAAGGTAGCTGAGTACATCTGGAATTGTTTCTGTACCTTCTAATCTATTCCATTGATCTTTGAGTCTCTTTTTTTGTTTTGTTTTTTGCCAATACCACACTGTTTTTATCACAGGAGCTTTATAGTATAATTTAAAATCAGGGATTGTGATGTCCCCTGCCTTGCCTTTGTTACCCAGAATTGCCTTTGCAATTCTAGGTCTCTTTTGGTTCCAAATGAATTTTATGATTATTTTCTCTAATTGTGTGAGATATGCTGTTGGAATTTTGATTGGAATTGCATTAAATCTTTATAACAGTTTTGGAAATATGGCCATTTTCACTATATTGGTTCTTCATAGCCAGGAGCAAGGAATATCTTTCCATTTTCTGATACCCACTTCAATCTCTTTTTTCAGAGTACTGTAGTTTTTACATTAGAGGTCTTTTATAACCTTTGTTAGTTTGATTCCTAGATAATTATTTTCAATACTATTGTGAAAGGTGTTGTTCCCTACTTTCTCTCTCAGTGAGTTTGTTATTTGTGTACAGGAACTCTATTGATTTTTGAGTGTTGACTTTGTATCCAGATGCACTAGTAAATTTGCTTATTAAATCTGGCAGTCTTTTAGTGGAGTTTTTGAGGCCTTCTAGGTAGAGTATCGTGTCATCTACAAATAATGATAATTTAACCTCTTTATTTCCTATCATTATTCCTTTTATTTCTTTCTCTTGTCTAGTTGTTTTGGCTAAAGTTTCCAAGACTGTGTTGAACAAGAGTGGTAACAGTAGGGGCTGGGGATTTAGCTCAGCAGCACAGCACCTGCCTGGCAAGCAAGAGATCATGAGTTTGATTCCTGATACCAGAAGAAAACCAAAAAAAAAAAAACAAAAAGAGTGGTACGGTGGACATCCTTCTCTTGTTTCTGATTTTACAGAGAAAACTTTCAGTTTCTGTCCATTTAGTATGATGTTGGCTGTTGGTTTGTCATAGATGCTTTTTATCAGATTAAGATAAAGGCCCACCATTCCAGTTTTCATAGGGTTTCTGTAATGAATAGGTGCTGGACTTTTTCAAAGCTTTTTCTGCATCTATTGAACTGTTCATATGTTGCTTTACATTTATTGAGTTATGTATATTGAACCATCCCTACATCCCTGGGATGAATACCTCTTGGTCATTGTATATAATCCTCTTGATGATTTGCTGCATTCTATTTACCAATATCTTATTGAGGATTTTTGTAACAATGTTTATTAAGGAGATTAGGCTGTAATTATCTTTCTTAGTTGGATCCTACTCTGGTTTTGGTATCAGGGTAACACTTGTTTACACGACAGAATTTGGAAGTTTTGTTTCCCCTTCAATCTCATTAAAGAGTTTGAGAAGTAGTGGTCTTAGGTCTCCTCTAAATTTCTTGTAGAATTCGGCAGTGAATCCAAAGGGGGTGGGCTTTTCTTTGTTGGTAGATTTTTAATTACATCTTTGATTTCACTGATTGATATTGGCTTATTTAGGATTTTTATATCTTCTTATTCAGTTTTGTATGCATATGTATATGAATATGCATATGCAATGCACATGAATCTAAGAATCCTTCATTTCTTCTGCATTTTCTATCTTATTAGAATACCAGTTTTCATAGTAGGCATTGATGATCTTCTGGATTTCTGCAAGGACAATTGTGACTTCACCCTTTCCTTTCCTAATTGCATGGATTTGTGTCTTTTCCTTTCTTTTCTTTTTTTTTTTTTTTTTTTGGATAACATTAGCTAAGAGTTTGTCTATTTTATATAATCATTCAAAGAAGCAACTATTATATTGATTCTTTGTACTGATTTGTTAGTCTCCTCTACATTAATGTCTGCTCTCATATTTACAATTTTTTCCCTCATATGAACTTTTGACTTAGCCTGCTCTTCTTTTCTAGAAGTTTGAGGTTTACAATTGTTTATTTGCACTTGCTCTGTTTTCCTGATAGGGGTATTCACTGCTATAAATTTCCCTCTTAGAACTACTTTTGTTGTATCCCATAAGTTTTAATATATTGTATTATTATTACCATTTAATTGTAGAAACTATCTAACTTCTTCTTTAATTTCATCTGTGACCCATTGGTTGTTCAGGAGGGTGCTATTTAATTCCCATGTGTTTATAAAGTTCTTGTGGTTTCTTTTGCCATTGATTTCGAATTTCATTGCTGTATGGTCTGATAATATGCATGGGATAATTTCAATTCCTTTGCATTTACTTAAGTATGTTCATTGAGCTAGTATTTGGTCTATTTTGGAGAACATCCCATGTGCAGCTAAGAAAAATGTGTATTCTGATGTTGTGGGGAGGAACACTCTGTAGACATCTACTAAGTCTATTTGTTCAAAAGTTTGATTCAATTCTAATATTTCATTGTTGATTTTTTTTGTCTAATTTATATGTCTTTTTGTGACAGTGGGTTATGGAGATCCCCTAATACAATTGTGTTAGTGCTTATTTGATTTTTCATGCCCATTAATATTTGTTTTTTATAGTTGTATGCACTGGTATTTGTTGCATATATGATTGTTATTTCTTCCTCTTGGATTGTTCCCTTTATAAGGATGTAGCGATCTTCTGTATCTCTCTTAATCAATCTTGGTTTGAAATTAACTTTGTCTACAAATAGAATAGCTACCCCTGCTTTTTCCTGAATTCCTGTCTCATGGATTATTATTTTCCATCCTTTGTCTTTCAGTCTATGAATTTGTTTTTGAATTAAATGTGTTTCTTGTATACAACATATTGTTACATCTTGTTTCTTAATATATTCTGCCAGTCTGTGTCTTTTCATTGGTGAATTGAGACCATTAACACTGATGGTTATAAGTAATATGTATTGACTTATCCTTATCATGCTATTTTTCTGTTGTTGGCTCCCCCTCTTTTATTTCCCTCCCTCTGTTTAATTGTTTGCCTGGTCTGGGAGATTCTATCTGTTGGGGTTCATTGACTTGTAGTCCTTTTTATCTCCTTGTAGAATGTCCTTCAAAACATTTTGGAGTGTTGGTTTGGTGGTCATAAATTTCCTCAGATGTTCTTTGTCATGAAACTATCTTATTTCTCCATTGTTTTGGAAGATAGTTTTCTGGGGTACATCAATCTGGGTTGAAGGTTATTTTCCTTTAGAACTTGAAATACCTCACTCCAAGCTCTCCTTGACTTGAGGATTTGTGCTGAGAAGTCATCTCTAATTCTGATGGGCTTTCCTTTATGGGCGATTTCCTTCTTTTCCCTAACAGCTTTTAAGATTCTATTTTTGTGCTGAATTTGTGGAATTTTGACTATGATATGCGTGGCTGTATATTTTTTATCATGGCTAACTGGAGTTCTATATGCCTCACTTAACTGTATGTCAAATTCTTTTTCTCTACCAAGAGAGTTTTCTGCTATGGCATCTGCAAAGAGTTTTCTTTTTTAATTATTTGTGCTATCTCCTGCTTTTTATTGACTCCAATCAATCTGAAGCTATTCTTCTTTGCCTCATCTAGCAGCTACTGTATTGATTTTTCATGGTCCCCTGCTGTTTTTAAGAAATCTTTATTTTCATGATCGCTAACCACAAGCCTGTCTTCTATAACTGAGATCCTGTCCTCATATTGGCTTAGTGTGGATACTTTCAGTGGAGTTTTTATTCTCCTGGACATCTACTTGAATACGCTTTATGGATTCCATTTCTTTCCTATGCTGAGAATTCATGGCTTCCATAATTTTCTTAAGCTTCATTACTTCTTTGTCTGTATCTGCTCTAGAGTCACTAAGCATGGTTTTCATTGTGGACACCATCTCTGCAATTATCTGAGAAATTATTTCTGATTTGATTTTTTCCTAGAGCTTCATTCAATTACTTTGTTATTACCACTTCAGACAGGCCAGATGGGTGTCTTTTAGATTGTTCCACTTCATTGTTCCCTGGGTTTGCCTTTGATGAACTGGACATCTGTGGTTGAATCTTGTTTAAGTGTCTTCTCATTTTACTTTCTTTTTTTAGTTTAATTCCTGGGGTGATGCTTGTCAGTTGACTATGGTAGGTGGCTTTATTGCTAATATTTAGGACCCTTAGGAAATGATTACTTCTCTGAGGTATCTTCCAGGTGTAGTTGGTTTTTTGGTTTTGAGTCTGTTGCAACATCTTACCTCTTCAATATTCTGGAGATGAAAAGCTGCCTGTTTTGCCCAGCCCCTGATTCTTTGGTACTGTACCACAGTATTTTCTGTGACCCTTAGTCAGTCTGAGTCTTGGAATACCAGGAAAAACCACTATTTAGAACAATCATGTCACTTTTGGCTGTAGTGGTACCATCAGCAATAACAATAGCATTCAACAGCCTAGAAAATGACAAACTGAGCTAATCATTACTTTGTCACTTTTAACCATATGAACTAGATTTGTGATTTTATAACAAAATCTAGAACAAACAAGAAAATTGTATGCAGTATACAAGTCCTTAATATGTCAATTTTGCCCTCAGGGGTTAAAATTTAAAATGAGTTAGGGAGAAAATAGAGAAGTGGAAGAAGAGGAAGAGATTAGAAGTAAGGCTGGAGGACAAAGGGGGATTATGTTAACTTTGGGAAACTGGTGCATAAGACTGGAGGGAAAGAGAGAAGGAAGAGATAAAAAGAGAACAAAAAGAACTATAACCACAAAGAGACTACCATAATTCCCATTTCACACAAAGCATTTTCACACTCACATAAAAACAAGATCAAACAGTGAAGGAGAAAAAAACAAAAACAGAAAACAAAAAACAAAACCAGCACCACCACCACAACAACAAGATAAACAAATGAAGAGAGAGACAAAAAAAAGAGAAAAGCCCACTTCCGAGTATATCTCTGCTGTCACTAGTAGGCAACATGTAGAGATAGAGTCCGATCTGTATTGATTTATCCCAGCAAGCCAGCAGTAGCTTTTTGGCAGGGTAGTGGATAATCTCAGTTGGCCTGCACCTTCTTGCCAAGACCAGACACCTTCAGCCTGCAGCTATCAGCACACATTCTGCAAGCCTGAGCCCACCTGGGAGCTGCTAGATGGAGCCAGTAGCTGCTCTGAATTCTGACCTCAGCTGGCCCCTCTCCAAGACGGCTCCTAGCCAATTGCTCTCTCAGGCAAGACTACTGAGCCCTTAGCACTCACTGCCAGCTAGTGCAGTGCTTCACATCCACTGCTCCCCTCCACTGTTTCATCTCTCCCTGGAGGTATCTGGGATCACCAGTAGCCACTGTGTATCTGCAGGTTTGAATTGCTCCTCTCATGCATTGAGTCCCATCTCAGAGAGAAGGTACCACCAGCTAGCTCCTTCTTTGTTTAAGTTTCTCTCTTCACACTTTCCATGGGCTTCAATTCATACTACAGATCCTTCCTGGGTCCCAGTGACCCACTTTTCTCCTTCTTGTCTTACACATGTTGCTATAGTCCAGCATCTGGACAACAACTCTCGGGCTCTTTCTCTGCTGCTTGCCACTCCACCATCTTAGTGCTCCTTTCTCTCAATACACTTATTTTAATAACACAGTAGATAATGATGAAGAGATGATAGTTAACATTCACACTCACTGAACACTTTGTCAACATTCACATTCACTGAGCACTTACTTTGTCTCAGGTACTATACTAAGTGCTTTCCAGCTAGTTGCTCATGTAACTGTCAAAATAATCTATAGCCTAAACAAAAACCTATGGGGTAAGGACTACCATAATTCCCATTTCACAGATGAAGAAACTGAGGCACAGACTGTTGAATTTACTTGCCACCATTCACATAGCTAGTAAACATTGGAAGCATTTTCTTGCTCATTCAATGCAAATCCTAGCCTGTGGTAGGAATTCTGTTGTCATGTTTTACTAAAGGAACATTTGTATCTGAGATTTAAGGGAGTCATGGATCCTAGTTTATTACTTTTACCTGTTGCCCAAGCCATCATTTCCTCTCCTCATCCCAGAGAATTTACAGGTGAAATCACAGTTACTGATATATCACAGGGCCCAAGGCTAGTCTGTAGGGGCAAAACTCTGATGAGTACAGAGCCAAGGCCTGAAACAAGCTGTAGCTGTCCCAGCTACATGCTGGAGATGAGGAAGTCAAAAGCCCAGGAGAGAAATCATTCTGAAGGAAAAGACATCTGTGGAAGGCTCCAAACATCTGCTCCCATAAATATTAAAAGGAAGAAAAAAGAATATAAGGCGCTATGGGTCAGAATTATTTCATTTGTTTGTGTGTTTTTGCATAAACTGCCATGTACAGAAAAATAATAAAAAATTAATCCACCAAAACCTTAACAGTAATATCCCTGAATGAAGGAATTGTAAGCAATTTTGCTTTTTCACTATGATTTTCTAAAATTTTCTAGAACTTTTCCAATTTTTATAATAAATGTAAATAGATTTTTACCTACCTCATGTCCTTATGTCATCTATTGAGCAGTGGAGAAGAGAGAGGAGTGGGTTTTGATCTTTCGATTCTAATAGCTTCTTCCAAGGCAGGAATATTAGTAAAGTGAGGCCAGCACAATAAAATAACATAAACTAGGGGGGTCAAGCTACAGAATATATTTTATCACAGTCCTAGAGGGTCAAAGTCCCAGACCAAGGTCCAACAGAGCAGGTTTCTCATGGTGATATCCTTATAAATGGCCACTTTTTCACTATGTCCTCAGAGAGAGAGCAAGAGACTGATGGCTCTTCAGGATGCCAGGAGGAAGTGGTCAGGAACTAGAAATAGTCCCCAAGGTCATGTCACCATGACCCATTCCGTTCAAGTAGGCCCTATCTCTTAAGTTTCTACCACCGCCCAATAATGCCAGCAAATTATGAATCCATCTGTGTGTAAATCTGCTAATGAAGTTAGAGCTGTCATAATCCAGTCAGCTTCCCAATACCCCCCGTCTGCATACTGTCGAATTGAGGACCAAGCCTCCAACACATAAGTATAATTCTCAAGATTATTGTGGGGATTAAACGAAATAATAGATGTGAAGCATGAAGTCTCGTACTTGAACAAAGTAGGCATGCAGGCTATCATCAAGAAACCAACAAATAACAAAAGCCAGAGGGGCTATGGGGAAAAAGGAACCTTTTCCATTGTTGGTGGAAGTGTAGCCTGGTGCAACTGCTGTGGAGATCAGTGTGAAGATTCCTTTAAAAACTAGGATTAGAGGCTCCATTCGAACCAGGTATTCCCCTTCTGGGTATCTTCACAGAAATTTTAAAAACATCACACCACAGTGATCTATGTGCACCCATGTTTATAGTAGCACAATTTGTAATAGCTAAATCTTGGAAACAACTCAAATGCCCATCAACCGAGGACTGGATCAAAAAGATGTGGTATTCAAAGGGCTTCTATCTAGAACATATAAAGAATTAAAAAATGTCAGCCCTCCAAATTCAAAGACCCAAGCCAAAAATGGGCAGTGGAGATGAATACTCACTTCTCAGATAAGGAGATACAAATGGCAAATAAATATATGAGAAAATGTTCAACATCATTAGTCATT
>NW_004955543.1:1221954-1264608 GCF_000276665.1 Chinchilla lanigera | reverse complement strand
ACAAGATAGTTAAGATAGTTATATAGCTAGTTTCTCTTAGTTTATTGAAAGGAAAGGTTTGTACTAATATTGCTTAGACGATATTTCATGCCCTCTTTTACTCTGAGTAACTACTATGAAGATAATATTATGCAAAGTATTAATTTTGTTACTCCCATACTAGCCTGTTTTGAAACTCTGCTATATTGTTATTTTTATTTGTTTTCTTTAAATTAAAAAAGTAAGCATTTAATACAGAGAAATTTTAAAATTTTTCAGAGGGTTCCTAAGTTCATATACCCTCAGGAACAAACATCCTGGCCTCTATCTGCCCCACACGCAGGCCCACTGGGGCATCTGGGACAACAGCTAGTAGTGTCATAATGAAAATCTGGCAATCACAGCCACATTTGCCTTTAGGTAAAGAAAACCTAGAACAACCATGCCAGATAAATATTTTGCTGAAGGTATACAAACAAAAGACTTCTACTAGATAGCAAGCACTGTGAAGACAAGGACTTGGGAAGATGAGGCAGGAGGGTTGCTGTGAGTTCAAGGCTAGTGTGAACTATTCAGTGAGACCATGTCTAAAAAAACTGAAAAAAAAAAAAAAGATACCCTCCCCAGATACCACTGCTGTGGCCTTGGCCTTCCCAGCCTCAAGAACCATGAGCTAAAATAAACTTTTTTCCTTTCTAAATTATCCAGTCTTGAGTATTTTGTTATAATGACAGAAAACTAAGAGAGGCACAAAAAGATGTATGTTGGGTATTTATTTCAAAAAGTGGCTCCTCAATATGAATAGCTCCTCTGATAGGAAGACTGGGGCTACCCAGGGTGGCTCCTTTCAGGCTTAATTACAAGTATTTCTACTACTGTCTTAAGAATTTTAAATCTCTCCCCAAAAGATGGAAATAGCTGTGAGTAGGAGGGCTCTAGTTATTTCACTAGGGAGAAGTAGAAAAGGAAATGTCATTTTTGAGCATCTCCTGCATACCATGCAATGATCCTGAGGCTTGAATAAATTTGTCGTGTCTGTAAGGAACTGACAAAAAGATCGTATGCTAGGAGCAAATGAGAGAAGGGGTTGAGTGGTAAGATATGAAGTGTAGTCTTTGACTTGCACTGCCTTAACAAAGCACCACAAATTTATGGCTTAAACAACAGAAATGTATTATTTCACAGTGCTGGAGGCAACAGTAAAAAGATCATTGAAGCCTAGAGGTATAGCTTACCAAAATCAAGGTGTCCACATGGGCCCTTCTGAGAGCTGTGAGAAAGTGTCTGTCACATGACACCCCCACCCCCACTTCTGGTGTTTCACGGGCAATCATTGGCATCTCTTGGCTTGTAGTAGACCCATCTCTGTAGTAGACCCCACTCTCTGCTTCATCTTCACATGAATCTTCCCTGTGTGTGTTTACTTCCAAATCCCCCTCAGCTTTTTGTGGTAGTGAGGATAAACCCCAGGGTTTCATGCATGCTAGACAAGTACTGTACCACTGAGCTGTGCCCCTGCACTAAACATGCATTTTTTTCACAGTACTGGAGATTGAACATACGCCTCTTCCACTGAGCTATATCCCCAGCCCCTTTTTAATTTTTTATTTTGAGACAAGTTCTTGCTAAGTTGCCCAGGCTGGGCTTGAACTTCAGATCCTCCTGCCTCTGCCTTCCAAAGTGTTGGAATTACACGAGTGCACTAGTCTGTGCAGCCAAAGTTTTCCTTCTTATGAGACAATGCTCATGTTCTATTAGGCGCCCACCTTCTCCAGTATGACCCTGTTCTAATTCAGTTATACCTGTGACAACCCTATTTCTAAATAAGGTCACTTTTTTGAGATATTGGGAGTTAAGACTTCAACATAAATTTTTGGAGAACACAATTCAATGCATAAAACAAAGTTAGCGAAATATGCCGGATGAAGGTCACAGAAGGCCTCAGGGCCCAGGGGAAGGGGTTGGATTTGCTCTGGATGTAATGGGAAGTCATCAAAGACTATCAAATCAGACAAGTGATGTGATTTGATTAGTTTTAAAAGGACCATGCTGGTTGCTATGGTAGATTTTGTGAGAAAACAGCCCCTGTGCCTGCATGAGTCACGTAGCTGCCCTGTGAGGGATGAGACTTCTCGTCAGAACAACCACTTACTGGACCTGAGGCTTCAGTTTTCATTGTTTATTATTAGTTCACAAGAAAAATAAATCTAGCTTCCAGTCGGTGAGATGAACACATTCTCCTAATAACATATAAAAATAGTTTTCTTTCCTGGATGTTTACTTTAAAAATTATAAAAGTAATATAAGCTCTTGGTAAAACCGTCTCTTGGTATACCAAGGGAAGTAAATTAGTAAATACAGGACCCCAGACACTGTCTCACCTTTCCATTCCTACTTCTCTTTTTCTGTGCATTCAATATCTTAAAAGAAATCTCTCTGGAGATCCCTTTCCTGGAATTGATTCTGATCATCTCTGTATGTTTTTATATAGATTCTTATCCACAGTAAAGTTTTAACACTAGGCCAACTGTCCAAATTCACCAAGGCAGGCTTCGGTTACCTTCTTACTATAAAAATTGCTATAGGAACATTCAGGATGAGCAGGAGAAAAATTAGGGGGGAAAAAAGATCATTGAAGGCTAGAGGTATAGCTCAGTGGGAGAGCGCTTGCCTAGCATGTGTAAAGCCCCTAGGTTCCATCCCTAGCACCACACACACACACACACACGCACACACGCACACACGCACACACTCATTATACTCAGGGTAAAATACATTGAGTTCCAATTTGTTACACTCCCTGCACTGAGATACTGAGCAAATCATAACCATGTTCATCTTCATTTCCATATATTGTGTGTATCTCATGAGGCTGTAGAGAAGCTTGAGGGTATTTGTATAATAAAGCATTTCTAGTGTATTGTTACAAATGTAGACAACCTTCCTCTTTAATCTCAAAATACACACAGCCCTATCTGCTGGTATTCTTTCATAGAGAAGTGGGTCTCATTTTATAACTAGAACTAGAAAGAGAAGTGATGCTGGGTGGGAGGCACAGAGGAAAGGGCTCCAGTGGATTTTGTTGGGCTGGGTGACGTGTGAAATGAATGTTCTCTAAGTGGCTTTGCAGGCTCCAGATGTAGCCAGGTGAGAGTTGGCGTTCCAAGGCTGTGCTAAAACCCAGGGAGAGGCCACAAGTGTGTAGACAGTATTAGACTTGAAGAAAAAAGTATTTGTCCCAGAAAAGACTGTCAATTTATGCCATTCAAATTTGACTATGTTCCTGGGTGTGGTGGCACATGCCTGTGTGTAATCCCAGCACTTGGGAGGCTGAGGCAGGAGGATTGCTGCAAGTTCAAGGCCAGCCTGGGCTACAAAGTTAGTTCAAGGCCAGCCTTAATTAGTGTAAAACCCTGTTTCAAAACATCTAAAAAAAATTTTGGGGGGCTGGGGATTTAGCTCAGCGGCAAAGCACCTGCCTGGCAAGTGCAAGGTCATGAGTTCGGTTCCCGGTACCGGAGAAAAACCAAAAAAAAAAATTTTTTTTGACTACGTTTTGTTTCTCAAAGAATGGGCATCTTTTCCTACCATTGTATCCCTGAAGCCACATATAGTACATGCCACCAAGCAGGTGCTCAATAAATATTATTTGAGTGTACTGATTATTCCTCACACATTTTCTCTTTTAGCCCTCTGGACCAAATTAGCAATGGTGACATTCATATCACTAATTTGTAAAGCCCAGCTATCGTACCCACTTCCAACCTATCACCTGAATGGTCCAGTGAGACAGGTTAACGTGAGGTTCCTGAGGTCCTACTTTACAGGTGAGATTATGAAGTCCAGAGAGGTCAAAGCACACACAAATATCACAGTGTGAATAAGAACAAGAACCTGAAATAAGCAGGTACTTCATCACCTACAAAGACTGTACTGAGATTTTGATGATCAGCTTGCAACTTGAAACGTAAGAGTCACTTGTAGCTGGTAAGTGTGGTGTCCCTAAGGGACACACCTTCAGGCAGGAAATAGGAATAAAGGAGGCAAACTTTACATGGCCAGCCAGCAGTCAGCAAGCATTCTATTTCCTGAGCTCTTACTCTGTGTTAGGCTCTTGTGTTCAGGATACAACAGTAAGCCAGAACTGGGAGTAGTGGCACACACCTGTAATCCCAGCACTCTGGGAGACTGAGCAGAAGGATCAAAAGTTTGAGCTCAGCTTGGGCAAGTTAGTGACTTAGTAAGACCTTGTCTCAGCCTATATGTCCATCAACATATGAATGGACAAGGAAAATGTGGTATTTACACACAACAGAGTACTACTTTCCCATAAAGACGAACTTCAGCCATTTGTAGGAAAATGGATGCACCTTGAGACCATGTTAAGTCATGTCATATCAGACACACAAGCTTAAATAGCACATGGTTTCTCTTATATGTTGTTATGGTTTGTGTCTGGGTGTCCCCTCAAAGCCTCATGTGGTCATGGGGCGTGCTTTCAGAGTTTGATTGATTATGGGTGTGCGAGCTACACCTGCCATGGGATGGATAGTTTTCAATATGTAAGACACAAAAAGAGGCTGCTTGCCACCACTCCTCCCTTCTGCTCTGGTTGCTTTGCTATCTTTTACCACCATGAATGGTTGCCCTCTGCCATGTACCACTCTGCCTTGGAGCCAGCAAGTATGGACTGAAACCTCCAGAAACTGTGAGGCAAATAAACCTTTCCTTCCTTAATTCTGGGTGTCAGGTATTTTGTCTCAGCAACAAGAAAAAAGTAACCAAGACATATGTGAATCCCAAATTATAAATAAGGAGCAAAATAAAGGATAGACAATAGGAAGTAGGGAGGCAAACCTTCCTCAAATGGGAAGGGGATCAAGAGATGGAGTGGGGAGGGGAGAGAAAGGGGACGAGAAAAGGAATGAAGATGTGTTATGTGCATGTACCAACTCCATATGAGGAATGTAAAGATAATGGACTGCAACAAGTACTGAGAAAAAATAAAATGGGCTGGGAGTGTAGCTCAGCGCGAAGGCCTTAGATTCAGTTCCCAGTACCATAAAAAATAATAATAAAAAAAAATAAAACAAAACAAGAAGCAGGGCACCAAGTTCTTTCTAGGAGTGGCAGCAGCTAATATGCCATCCACTACCAAGAGGCTGATAAGAATTTCAGTTGAGATGAAGGCCAAATTCCCCTCCAGGGGTTTCCAAAGACTAGTCTAAGACTTGGGGCCAAACTGTGTAGGAATCTGTATTTTAATATCCATTTCAGATGCTCCTGACCAGTTTGGGAGCTACTGCTATAGGTAAATGGGGTGATTGTGTTGCACACTGGCTCCTTTTTGTTTCTTCCAAGCTTAGAGTTGAAAAGTTCTACTTCATCTCAGCTGTGCTAGAGGCATACTTGGGCCACAATATTAAAAACCTGGGTGATCTCCACCATACCCCTAGATTAGTGAAGTAACCAGAAAAAAATGCCCTCAAGGCAAGGAGACTCTTGCAGAACACAAACCTGTGAGGTCCAGGAGCCCCTCTTCAAGAGACTACTTTTCCTTCACAGCCAATCTTAGAAATCCTGAGTTTTGTTTGATCAAAAACAGTAGCAATTCCTTTATAGTAAGCCTTGAACCCAGGTCCTCTGATGGAATCCTATATTTTCAACATTATTTCTATATTCTGTTCTATCTACACCCTCCTGACTCAAGATCATAAAATGTTCTAGAGATCCTAGCAGTGGACAGTATACACGCACGGAGCCTCTTCGACTAGACAGCTTGAGGAGGCCCAAGGAAACTGCACAGTGGCTTTCTCTTACCCTGAACGTTGCTCCTTGCTCAGACCTCTATCAATGCTTTTGAGAGTAAGAATGTTCCAGTTCGGAGTACTCACTATGAGGGAGGAGAGTCCAGGGAAAAGTCTACGAGAGCTCAAGGAGGGGCGCAACCTAGGAAAGAAGCTTAGAAGACCTGAGCCCAAAGATCAGTAACTACTGATGCCTGAGGAACAGACTGAATACGTGTCCTGGTTTGCAGAGATAGTCTCAGCCTATGACTGTTGTCCCTAGGTAACTATTAACACCCTCCTGTTGTCAAAGGTGCCTTAGTCATATAACAAAGGATTAGGCCACCCTAATTAGGAACATAATGGAACGTTTTTCCCTATTGTTTTCACTCCACAAACTGGGTGGAAAAAGAAAAAAAATTTCAGATTCAAGGACAGCTAAGCTCCTTTACGGGAGGGACTATCACTATTAATTTTTGAATAAAGCAAAGCATATAATTTTACTGTGTACATTCAAAGGAAAATGTTGCCAGGTTTGGTGGTGCATCCTTGTAATCCCAGCACTCTGGGAAGCTGAGTCAGGAGGATCACAAACTCCAGCCCAGTCTGGGCAACTTAGTGACTTAGTGAGATTGTCTCAAAATTAAAAAATAAAAAAGGGCTGGGAATATAGCTCAGTGAGACACCCTAGGTTCAATCCCCAGTACTTCAAACAAAAAGTGTAATAAACTCTGAACACCATGTAATTGAATTTAGTGCTGGCAACACCTACTCATGGGTATGGATGAATTCTTCTGGCCCTCAGTTCTGTGGGCAAACCCTAGCTGCATCACTACTTTCATGACTACACTGACATCTTGTGGTCATTTGCAGGTTTTTCTCTGGGTAGTTCCTGTACCAGACAATTTTTCATCCTGTACCTCATACTCCATCAAAGCCACTTTTATCTGAACCCTACAGTAACTAGATATGACACTCTAATTCATAACAAGTTGCTGATAGCTAGTAGTAATATATAAATTTTTTCTCAAGAGGTATTGAGCTTAGAAGCATGGATGATGATAATGTGGAAAGAACCATAGTAAAGATGATAAATATCATTAAGAACTGAAAAATGATCGTTGCGAGTTCGAGGTCAACCTGGGCTACAAAGTGAGCTCAAGGCCAGCCTGAACTGCGTAGCGAGACCCTGCCTCAAAAAGACAAAAAAAAAAAAAAAAAAAAAAAAACCTGCGAAGTGTTGGTATGAGTTCAGGTTTCTAAGAGAGTTACTTTTACATGGATGTCTTTCCTGAAATGATGCCCAATAGGCTAGACTGAGTATCAGAGCAAAGTATCAAATCAACACTAGTGTGGATGTGATCAAATGTCAACCAGAGAAATTCTTTTTAAACCAAAACTTAAGACATGTGGTAAACTCTTACTGGTAGTGTCTGGTTAACAAAGAAAGGAGGGGGTGGAGTGGAGAAGGAGTTAAGATGCAGAAAAATTAGGGAAAGTAGATTGCCAGACTTCAAACTGTAGCTTTCTTCTGCTTGTTTCGGAGAGGCATGAAAAGGAAATGTTTGCAAATCCAACCATCTCTCCACAATCCGTGCCACTTTAGTGTACATGGTCACTTCACAGGGTTTCCCACAGAAGGTATTTATTCCCAGCATACCACAAAGAGGGCACTAAGAACTCTGGTATTCACTGGAGAGACACTTTAATCATCTTTCGTCTTCCCTGTTTAAGTGACTGTACATAAGAGACATGCCAAAGTCCATGACCTTACATCACTAACATCTCCAAAAGAAAGAAATATAACAGCTCCTGTGGGTGGGGTGGCACACACCTGTAATGCCAGCACTCAGGAGGCAGAGGGAGGCTAAGGCAGAAGGATCAGAGGCTGAGGGAGGCTGAGGCAGGAGGATCGCTGCAAGTTCAAGGACAGCCTGGGCTACAAAGTGAGTTCAGGACCAGCCTGAACTACAGAGTGAGACCCTGTCTCAAAAAAAAAAAAAAAAATAACAGTTCCCCGTTAATTCTCATGGCATCAGGAAAGTTTCACCAATGTGCAGGACAAGAACATTTAAGTAGCTATAATGAATGACGTTTTCTAGGTGTCTGAGATGTCTCAAAAAACATATCCTGCCTCTCACTTGGCTCCCTCTAGCAAAAAGAATTACTGAATCTGTAAAACTACATATACTTAATAAACCTTTTAAAAAGTGAACCTACCAATAGTAGCTTGTTTGTTTGTTTGAGCCAGGCTCTTGCTTTGCACCTCAGGCTGGTCTCAAACTCACTATGCAAGCCAGGCTGGCCTCAAACTTGTGAGGAAGATCCTACCTCAGCTTCTGGAGTGCTGGGACTGCAGGTGTGAGCCACCATGCCCAGCTGGCAGTGGCTTTTTATACCCTCGCAAGCCCCACCACCCTCCTCCTTGTATTCTTTTATGGTCAGAGATCGATAACTATAAAGTTTAGGGTCTTCAAAAACACACCAGATACCAAGTTGGATAAGGCTGTGCTTTATTACATGCATAATTACAAATCTGTGCTGAGTGAAAATGTATAAAGCAATGGCGACCTGGATTTAAGCCACACAGAGAAAGGGCTGGACAATCCCATTAACCCTTCTGGCAATGTCCATCCCATTGCCTTTAACATGATTGCTTCCATTTCTCACAATTTGCATAGCACTTACTTGTCGAAGTACTTTTCATTCATTGTCTCAGTTTATCCTCACAACAACCCTGTGAGGTAGGTAGGGCAATTAACACTATCCCCATTTTACAGATGGGAACACTGAGGCACAGAGCGGTTAAGATCTCGAGGCTAATTAGTAACACAGGGAACAGCAACCAGGTCTCCTAACTCCCTGTCCATGTCTTCCTTTTTACACTGTTGCTATGCATGTCCAGGGAGTAGCAAAAAGAGCAGTGAGCCACAGCTTTGGTTCAGACTGTGCCTATGAACAGGCAAGGATAAAGCTAAGCATGGTTAAAGGGTTGGCAACACGCGAGCAGTTGCTCTGCACAGCTCAGCACCCAGCTTCCCGTAGAAGCTCAGGCTTTATCAGCTTTGGTTGAAGCCAGTTTCTGAATACGTAGCTACTGCTCATTCACATTCGCTTCCTTTAGCTGGCCGAACTTGAACCAACTCTAAGGAATTCAAACGTCCAGACAGGTTTTCTTGGGCTACTGCCATTGGAGCTGGCCCTGCAAATGAGCTTTTTACAGAGATATTCACATAGTGGCCCATAGGCTGGAATCTGGCCCCTCTGATATTTTGGCCTCAATGGCTCACCCAAGGGCAGGTATATTTTCCAATAGCCAGAAATGCATGGGCAGAGGTAAGCACAAGAGGCCTTGGTCAAACGAAGAAGAGTCATCATCATGACTTCACTGTCCCCCTTCAGTGATACGACCAAGGTGCTGTCAGGCCCAGCTCCTTTCTGGCCCGTACCTGGTTAGCAGCATAGCTTCAAAAGATAGTTTAAGAGAACAAAATATTAAACATATTTTTCTTAAGTGGAATAAATTCATAACCATTACACAGTCCCAAAGGACCAAATATATAATAAAAAAGTAAATATATATATATTTATATATATATAAAAAGCTGAGTACTAAAAAGGCAGGACACTGGGGACGGAAGGTAAAAGGGGACAAAGTGAGATGGGGAAGGAGCACTCTGGAAGGATCATATATTCTGAGGTACCCTCAACACGATAGCAAGGCTGAACAGCCCCACGCTCATGAATGTCATTACAGGCCCCGCTTTCTTCCTCCTTTTGCTTGATGGCATTTCCCTCGCCAGATCCTAGACTGCCTCTGAATTCCAACACATTGGGATTAGTAGATAATAATAAGGTTTAGCAATGGATATTTCCTAGGTCTACCTTATGATGCCAAAGCCCTCGATACCTCCGATACTATCTCTGGCTTTAACCCCTACAGTGGCGCAAAATGTTAACACCCCATTCACTCGGGAGGAGCTCTCCTTCTCCGTTCTCAGCAGCATCCTCTCCCTCTTTTCCAAGGTACACATTCAAAACACTATGTCTGTGAAAGTAGAGAGAAATCTGAATTCGGAACATGGTGGAGGGAAAGGAAGATAGAGGCTAAAGTAAGGAGAGAGCAGAGATTGTATTTAATAAACCCTCGCATTTTTATATCACATGGTGTAAAAGTCAAACTTTGGGCAAGGTATATTCAGTCAGTGAATGTACACTGACGCTGAAGCCCCACTGGTAGGTGGGGATTTAGGTAGGAATTTAGGAATTTAGAGGCAGGAATTTATGACTGCAAGACTGGGCTGGATGGCCTGAAAAGTCCCGTCCCAAAAATGCAAACTCAGCATATCGCTTGCTTGCTTGCTTGCTTGGTTTCTTTCTTTCTTTTTCTTTCTTTCGTGATTTGGCAAAATCAAGCTACATATAGTACACCATGGAAAAATCACTTTTGCTCCCTGTATCCCTTCAAAACTTTGCCAGGATCCAGATGTGTAGACATGAGAACGTGGCCAGCAAAGGCTGGGGAAATAACTTCAATCTGCTCACACCAACTCTTCCCAGAGCTTTTCTCCTTGGAGTAAACAACTGGAGCTGAAGTGGAACAAAATTCAATAATAGCCCAGGTCCATCGCTCTGACTGAGCTTCAGATTTACACAGCTCTTGAGCTCTGACCTGAGCAACTCTTACCTTTTTCTTTTCAGCTTATAACAAGGACATTGTAGGGAGGTTAAAAATATAAAGGTAAAGAAAGCTTACCATTTAGATAGCACAATCCCTTCTGTGCAAATATCTGGGAGTCAGCCCTCTCCATAAACCCAGATTGCCTTTGAGCTGAACATGGCTCTGGGCCTCTGGTTTGCTTCAAAAGCCTGGCCTTGAGGGATTACTTGACTTGTTCTCCCCTCAAGGGACATGATCAAGCAGTTTCCATACATCTCAGGGCCAGGATGCATGGCAAGGGGTATGGGATGCCTTTCCTTGGACCATTTTATACTGGTCATCTATTTTCTTACCCGGGCCTTTCTACTGCCATCACTTGCAACTCCCTCCCCAAAAGAAATCCAGGAAATCCCAGAAGTGGTTAAAAAATTAAAACTTTAGGACACTAATGTTCATCCCACATATTTGGAGGATCTATCTTACAAAAAGGACTCTACTTTTCCTACAAAGGGTTTCGTTTCAGCCTTTGGCGCCAAAACAATTGAATTGTTTTGCTGTTCAATCAGCAAATTAATCACTTGCTATGCCAGCTGGCAAGTTCAAAGCACTGTCAATTTCAAGTAACCCACCAGAGGATATCTATTTTGTGGATATCACCTCTACTCTACAGCTGGGCTAAGCCAGGACTCTGGAGCCAGAGGAAGAAGAGAGTGTTGCAATTCATTTCTAGCCGAACAGCAGAATAGAAATGATCCGTAACAGAGCCAATATTTCTTATTTCTGCCCTCTGCTTCTTCCCTCCACTTTTTTTCTCCTCATACATTCACTGTGTCAGCTTTCTTACATTCTTTACACTGAAGATCTGAAGATACAAAATATAGCAGTCAGACTTAACACTGTGACTCACTTTGTGACGGGGTGCCGATATTTTTCCTTGGAAAATCCAAGCTCTGTCGAAGTACTTATTGGCATTCTTTTGTAAACCCTTCCCTTGTGTCAGGTAATTTTCTAGTCTAGTACCAAAACAGACCAGTCTCCGTTCATTCATTTTAAAATCACATGTTATCTAGTCTTTTGCCACTGAGGTATGTGGCCAGTTGAGGCTTCGGACAGACCTCCCTATTTTGGCTTTTCTTTTTGGTTAAGTATGTTTAACTGCTGAAATGGCAATGGCAGGAAACGTATCTTCCTTCAAGACAAGGAACTTGTCTTTCTTCCTCAATACAAGAAACTATGGGTGTCAAGGCGCTGAGCTAGCAGTCTTATAGGGTGCTCCAGGACAATAAGCCAAACTCTGAAGTCAAACCATAGGATTGAACATATAGTACACACCATACACTACAGCTACTTCTAGTGTACAAGCTACAAGAATTCCTGAGAGGCTGAGGTTAATGAATGAGATTTATGAGGAGTGAGGTATCAAAGGGATACTGTCATTCTCTAGGGGGTCAGTTGGTGCTTAGTACCTAGAAAGTATACCTTGGCACAGTGTTCTCTGATTTTTTTGAATTAATTCTCTGAAGTAGCACCTTAGCACTGGCTCATCTGTCTGAAATCAAGAATGGAACCTAGAAAAAACACAAAGGCAAACAAGACGCCCTTCATATCACTGCTGGATTATGAAATTTGGCCAAACCTTTCCTTGCCATCAAATATCAGTAATAGTAACATTTCTTGTTTTAGAAACCTCAAAAAGGAAGGATGGTTAATAAGATAGATACTGAACCAGAAATATGCAAATAAGAACTTTGATGTCTATATAATATACAGATTGGTCAGTCAGGCAGAGTCCCATCTCACAGGAAAGAATCAGTGGCATGGAAAGGAAAAAAGGCATAAAGCTACGGGGCTGTGACTACAATACTATGTACCCTGGAGCATTTTCTTTTTTTTCATTAAAATGCTAGAGGGATGCTTAAAAGGAGGAACTCAGGTGACTGCCTCGATAGTTAAAAGATAAAAATTTTAAAAAAAAACTTGGCTACTCAGCTCTGGGTAATAAAAGAATTTCAGATTTGAGAAAGATAAAAAGTCCTAGATTTGGGAAGCAACAACTTTTAAATGAGGTACACTGTGGCGTTTGGGGAATATGGGAGATTGTGCCACATGACTGCTGATTCTGGAGCAAGTGCTAGGAACAGATTTTTAAAATAAGCAGAGTTGAAATTCTCACCCCTGACAATGGAGTTTCCTTGCCATGGGCATCTGGGGCAGCAACGGAGGCAGGGCAACAGCAACTGGGCACATGGCAAACAAAGGGGTTATGTGACACCTCTAGTCCACGTGCCATAAGACTGCTGAGCCCCGCTTTACAATTTAACTAGTGCTAGTATATATTTCTGTTACTAGAAATTATTAACCAGGCATAGTGCTCAATCTGAGGATTCAGGACTGAAGAACAGAATGAAAGAGGAAGAGGAATCGAATGGATGAGGAATAATTGCACATAAGTAAAAGTACAGAAAATGAAATAATGGTTGGAATGATGGTGGTGGCTCTTTAATTCCACCAGGTGTTTCTACCGTGCGGTTTTTTTTTTTTTTTAAACTGTAATAAGTATGGTAGAAAATTGAGACAGGCACCTTTTCAAATGGATACAAGCACCTTTGGTGTCACGAGGCCTTGTCCATATCCCCGGGTCTTGGATGGTTCTGCAGTTGCCTATTCTGCTCCAACACCTTGAATATATCTGAAAGTATCCCAAGCCTAATTCATGCTCATGGGGACAACAGTGGCCTATTAGATGTACTTGATGCTGGGAGGAATATGAGTGCTGTTGTTTTAGTACTGGTAGTGTTTAGAAAGGAATGCATGAGGATGCTGATGCAGCTCTGAATCTTCCCTGGTTTACCAGTATGCAGTCTAGACTTTATTCCCTTTACTATTCTTAAATATTCCAGAAGCCTAAAGCACCATCATTCGTGGAGGTGGCATCTGAGTAAGAGGATTAGTTAGGACCTCACAAAAATGTGAAATTCCTAGTCATTGACTTTGCTTAGAACTTTACTTATTCATTTCAAGGAAGCTGAAAGAAATCATCCCTTGCTACTAATAAATTTATGGCAAAGTCCTTGTCTACTAGCTAACAAAAGCCATCTGGACCATTTGCAGACCAGAAGAAAGCTCTATAACTTATCTTTGTGCACTTCAGAAGAGTACCAGGAACAAGCAAGCTATAAAAGTCAACCTCTCTAAATTCATTTAGAGGAGATTAACCAAAGCAGCATTGTCTTATAATCAGAAATTAAAATTAACATACACATAAACACATAACAAACCAATAATGCTAAATATTGTAACAGGAACAAGGATAACATTTGAACTCAATCTTCACAGTCTAAAAAATACCATCACTATTTTCCTTCTGGCTTTCTTTTCTATAGTTGGAAAAGCAAAGCCCCTTAGTTTACACTTCATCTTCCACCAATGACAGATTCCCCCCAAAAGTGACTTTTTTCATGAGTTTCCTGCAGGATATGGGTCAGGACAGTTGAAATTTTTCTTGCATAGTTTTCACTGATTGCATATTGGCTAACAATCATTTTTTAAATTAAAAAAATCATTTAAAAATATAAACCATAGCAATCTTATTTATACTCTTTCATGAGATCTTCCTAATGCAATAGATCAGAAGCCTAACCGTACTTTCTCCTAAAGAGAAGATTAATTTCCAGATTATGTAGTGCAACTGGTTAACTTGTAGGAAAGAGACAACACACTAATATGACTTCACCATCCAAATATGGGAAATGTGTTTTGGGTACCCAGTTAATAAAATATATCCATGGTCTGCAATGTCCTTCCTGTTTTATATCCAGAGGAACCCCGACTCTAGTTGAAGAGAATGGAATCCGGATCTTGGTTCGCCATCTGTGCTATATGCTTTAACACATCCTTTTTGGTAATGATTCCAAGCAGTCGCCTACAAGACACAATATGACCAAACGGTAAGTCTACAGTTTAAACAACTTTCCCCAATATGACACTTGTCTGCCTCATTTTTTTCCAGTGGTGTTTTTAAATACTATAGTATCTCCACTTCCAGAATGATGAGAAAACAGAAGTAGGTAGAATGCACGCTCCAGAGAAATGAGACCATGCATGAGTCCCTATATATACACGTGTAAGCACTTCTACTTCCAGGCCTCAGGTCCTACAATTTCCTCTGGTTTAAATATTCTTCTTTACATATATAAATCCTACCTCCCTAACTGCAGTCAAGTTTCAATGCTCCCGCTTCCAGAACCTGCCTCGATCCTACAAGCCAGCAATCACTCTGCCCTCCTCCCAGCAACAACATGTTATATGCAGGCTTCTTCTGTAGCACTCGTCTCTGCTATCATCCGGTAGCCACTTGTGTGTTCCTGCTTTACCTATAATGCTACATGTTCTTTGAGGGCAGAGGAAGGTCTGACTTATTTTTACATCTCGTAGAGTCCAGCTGAATAGCTTCTTACATGAGTAGGGATTCAGTAAATGCTGAACAAACCAGTTAGGGAAAGTCCCCTTACTGATTTAAATCCTACGAGACATCTGCTATACTACTTCAAAGTTTTAAAAGAGGGGGAAATTCTTGCGTAGTTGCTAGTTAGCACATAGCATGTTCAGAAAAACCCCACCCCTCTCTGGAACTTCCCCTCCTTTCCAATGAAAATAGGAGGGCTTCTTTTACTGGACAAGAATGGTCCCAGGAAGAAGAGCCTTAGACTTAGAAGCCTGGAGACTATTTTTTAAAGCCCAGCTCTGCTATTTTTTTTTTTTAACCAAGAGAAGATGATTTGTTTGAAGGTAGAGAACATGGGGGAAGAGAGAGATGACAGATAGCTACTCTGGGTGAGTAGGGAGCATTTGAAAGCAAGATACTCCTGCTCTGTTGTTTTTTAACTGGGGATGCCCATGTAAATCATTAGACCTCACTGAAACTTGCTTTTCTAGTCCTCCAATAGTAACAAAAAAATGGATTGTAAGGGTAAAATACAATAGTCTCCTCTTAGCCCTGGTTTTCATTATCCATGGTCAACCATGGTCCAGAAACATAGTATAGTACAACAAGCTATTGAGAGAAATGAGAGAGAGGAGAGAGAGAGAGGAGAGGGAGAGGGAGAGAGGGGGAGAGAGAGAGAGAGAGAGAGGGAGGGAGGGAGAGAGAGAGAGAGTGCATTAACTTTTATTATATATATTGTTATAACTGTTCTATTTTATATTTATTGCTATTAATCTCTTACTGTGCCTGACTTATACAATTCATCATAGATCTGTATGTATAGAAAAAAACATTATGGTTTTCGGGTATCCATGGTTGTCTTAGAAGCTATCCCCCAATGATAATGGGAGACTACTGTACTACACACATGCCACTGATACCATTGTCACTTCAGTGCTGCCTGTACATACCAACACCACTGTTTCTTTTGTAAGGAAGGAACTGTTAATGTACAAATAACAATTGATATTTCTCAAACACGGTTGTCTTCTTTTTCTATTAATTATGTAAAAAACACGAGGCTTAAAAGTACTATTGATGTGCACTTAAATTGGATCTTTTTTCTGTCTCCACGTTTTCTTGTCTCCAACAGTCCAATTTGCCCCCCTACCAAGAGTCCTCACCCATTGTGCGTAACCAGGCATTGCCGCAGTCCCAGCTTGCGGAAGATATCCACCACGATCTCCATGGGTGTAAGGTCAGTCACAGTGAAAGGGCTGAGATCGAGGATGTTCCGAAGCTTCAAGGGAGGTGGAGTGTATGGTGGTATTGGAGGAGAATGCTCAGTGAAGTAAATTATGGACGTGCTCACAACTCCATCTTGTTTCTTTCGAGCATTTTCTATTTGAACAGAAGGGAAAGAGTTGAAAATAGAAATGTTAGCTCTACCTTTCCGGCCCTTAACCAGCTCCCTCTTCCCTCTCTTTCCCCCTACTTCATGCACATTTATTTCATTATCCCCTTTCTGAGTCCTTACCGATTGAAATAATGAGATCTCTTCGAAGGACAAAGCCTACAAGTCTTTGGGACTCCCGGGAAACTACCACTGGGAAGCCACTATAAGTGGTTTCACTGATTATGGTCTCTACATCTTCCACAGTCATGCTGTCCTGAGTAAGGACAGTCAACAGAGGATCATTTCTCCGGGGTTTCATCACATCCATTGCCAGGGTCTTATGTGCAAACTCTTCTTTGGCTTCAAGAAAGGGGTATCCATTGAGACGGATATGGGCATCATAGATGCCTTCCCGCCCAAGAGCATCTGCCACCCACTTGCTTGTCATAGCAGCAGCCATCAGAGGAACAATATATTCCAAGCCACCAGTCAGTTCAAACATTATGACAACAAGAGAAACCGTCATCCGAGTCACTCCACCTGTGAAGAAACAGACACAGCCCACTGAAGGAGACAAAGCAAAGGATTCATTGCATTTTTGGGCCTGTCACAGGCCCCATCCAGAAAGAGCTTACTTAGCAAAACTAACACTAGAATGGGGTCTCGTCTACAACTGCACAGACCCCAGAGATTGTGTTAAAATAAGGTTACAATTGAGATTTAATTTTAAAAATGTCTACAGCCATTGAAGATAACAATATGTAATATAACAACCACTGTTAGTTCCTATCATTTTGTTTTGAAACCCTGTTTGCTATTGTTTTTGCTTTGTTTTGTTCTTATCTATTTTATTATTTTTTATTCCCTTTATAATTAAAAAAAGTCTACAGAAATATAAGATGTCTTCTGATTCTTGTTTTAATTTGTCTGTTGCTTCTTTTCCCTAACTGTGAAATGTATGCCTACTCTAGAAAATTCGGAAAAGATGAGTCATTACTCACAAGCTCATTACCTGTGAGTCAAGTGAGTAAAACTTTTAAATGATAGTGTCCAGTTTTTTCTATACAGAAACACATTTTTTAGATAGGGAAACTCATGTTAAGTTTAATTCCCCACCATGCTTTCCACCCACTTTATGTTGAGAACATTTCACATATTATTACAGGTCTATTTCATATCATATTTAAAGACGTTAAACATTAACGTCATATTTAAAGGCTGCATAACATAATATTATATGAATGGAATAACTTAACCAGTTCCTTACTGTGCAAACTTGGGCTGATTCTAATTCTTTGTTCTTGTGCTAGTGTCTTTGTCTAAGTTTCTAATTATCTCCCCACTGTGAGAGAGTAGAAGTAGCTTTTATAAAGGACTTAAATATAACAGATGCAACAGGAAATGGATGATCGTTTTTAAAACTGTGCAGTCAGCTGTGCTTGACAGCACTCTCCGTTGATGTGGAGAGCAGCCGCTCTTTGAAAGCAATGCAAACACTACTCACCTAAGCAGGCCGCAGCCCCAACCATTGCATAAAGTCCAGGAGTGATACAGTCAGCTCCCTGACTACACCAGCTATTGAAGATGGCCCAGTCACGGTGGTTATAGGCCAGCTGTTCCATTCCTACTCCTAAAAGTCGACCTGCTATAGCACCCACAGCCATGCTAGGTATAAAGAGGCCAGAAGGGATCTGCAAAGAGAAAGCACAGATGATGAGTGAGAAATAATACGACTGCTTGGCAAATGGTAAGGGCTGGAAGACTGACCCTTTGCGAAGCAAACAGGCCAACTGAGAGTGTAACTATGCACTATGCTAGCAAGTGGCTGTAAAGATTTGTGTAACACTACAGGGGATAAAGGCTCTCTGGGACGTGCAGGCAAGGATGACTGCAAAGAAGCTTACCCTGATTCGGGGTCCATCAAGCAAGAGCCTGAACTCTCCAGACCAACACAGAACTGGAGGCAGAAATTAGGCCTTTCCCAAAGAAAAAGGAAAATAGATGGAGTTTCTTAAACATGCAGACATTTCTCCCAATTTTGAATTCTATCAACAGCAACTACCCTTTATTGACTGCCATGTTCTATGCTGGATGCTCTATATTTAAGATTTTACAGATTCTTTGTAACTACCTCAGGAAATAGGCATCATTATTCCCAAATGACAGAGAACCTAAGGTTTACAGACGTTAAGACTGTGACCCGAGGTCAAGATTTAGCAAACTGAGATTTAAATAGAATACTCACAACCCTATAGATATATTGAATCCTAACCCCCTGCACACAAAGAGGACCACATATGAGGTTCCAGTCTATTTTGTAACTGTATAAAGAAAAATTAAACATATAAAATTTAAAATGAGATGGTGACTACAGTTGCATGTTTAATGAAAAAAAGGAGGCTTCATTTATCTCTTTGCTCTTTTTAATTCTAGGATACTTTTAATATTCTGCACTAAGAGAGAAATGATGCCAAGGATAATCAAAACTGTAGAAATACTGTGTTTAATTCTAAAAGTCATCTGAATTTGTTGTTCTGATAGTGTATAAATGTCCTTTAGATAAAGCAATGGAGCTGTGAAGTGAAAAATAAGCACTGAAATCTTTTTAGTCTCACCCTATACCTATGTTGAAGGGACAAGTGACCTGGTCTCAGAGAGTACACACTGTCTACAATGAGTTGCTCCTTCTTATTCTGATTTGAATCTCAGTTTCCCTAGGCAATAGGGGAAATAACCAGGTAATAGTGTGGAAGGAAAAGAAACAAACAAAACCTAGACTAGAGGAGGGAAATGCTTTAACAAGTTTTCCTTTTTAGTTTCTGCTAAAACGTGAAAATGGTAACAAGTACTAAAAGTTAAACATACCAGCCTTATGTCTGTTTTCTTTGACACATAATAACTATACACATTTATGGGATGTGGTGTGACATTTCAACACATGTTCACAATGTGTAGCGATCAAATCAGGATAATTAGCATAATAGTCCTTCTATTATGCTAGAAGTTCACCTTGAACTTCTTTGTACTGGAAACATTCAAAATCCTCCCCTCTATTCTAAAATATGCAATAAATTATTAACTGTAGTCACCCTGCTGTGTTATGGAAGAGTAGAACTTAATCCTTCTAACTATATTTTGTAAACATTAACCAATCTTTCTCTATCTCTTCCTCCCTAGAATTCTTTCCAGCCTTTAGGAACCACTATTCTACTGTCTACTTCTATAAGATCAACTTTTATTTTTTAGCTTCTACATACCAGAAGAGAATGCACTGATATCTGCTTTTGATAGTTTAAATATGATAGTACCAACCTATGAAATGTATCCCACTGGTTGACAAGTAAGCACCGATTTCAACTGTAAAACATACTCTTAGCTATGTACGGGGTTGACCACATGAAACCGCAGTCGAAGCGGCTGAATCTCAGCTACTTCATGAGATTCAGCTAGGAATTATGTTTAATTAATAAACTCTAAAGCCATTCTATAAGGGCTAAAACTATTGTTGGATATTTGTTTTTGATACAAGAAGCACCAGAGTAAATACGTCATCATCCTTTTTGAGGGGCAAAATGGTTGCCACAGAAAGGGAAAAAACATTTCTTCCTCAAATCTCAACAGTGAGGCTTGCATTCGAGCTGAAACTAAGCTTGGGCAGTTTCAGACAGAGGTGCAGTTGTCTATGAAGTGATAAGAACAAGTCGGGGTTAAGAGGGTTTGGGGGAAATTGTGTTGGGGAAGCTGACAGCACTGTACACACGAGCTATTAGGACTGTAGGATACCTGGCCTTTGTTCTTCAAAACCCACAGCCACACATACAGTCACTGAGTACCAAGAGTGTTCCTCACCTTCATACCAAAGGTGAATATTGTAATGACGATTTTCAGGATGAGTGTCAAAGCCAGCTGCCACATGGCATTGTAGACTCCGGGGCCAGCAGGTCTGTCAGGCAGTTCACCACTCTTACTTGTGTTGAAATGGTTCTCATAATCACAAAGCTTGGAAGAGTCCAGAAGGCCGCAGTCATTGAACAACTCAGAAATGAGCTCACTTGTGCTCATCCGGGTATATTCATTGGGGAAAGCCAGGATGGCAGTGATGGCTGTCACGATGAGTACCTCTATGACAGGATACTTGCCCAACTGAGTGGTCTTCCGCTTCCGACACCATGCAATATTTGTGCGGATAAACAGAGCTCCCCACAGACCGCCAAATATGCCCAACAGAATGAATGGCACAAGCTCAAAGAGATGCCATGGGGTGTGAAACTCCACGTAAAACAGCACTAGGCGACTGTTCCCAAATGGATTGATGGAACGTAGAGTGAATGCCGCCACTAGAGCAGCAAAGAACGAACGCCACAAGGTTTTGAGGGGAAAATAGTAGCTGACCTAGAAGAAAGAAGACGAGAAAGCAAAGTCAGTCAAGATGCAAAACCTGTTTCAGGTGGAAAACTGGCAGTGCTGGCATTAGAGTTGGCCAGGAATTTCTGGTCACATGGTAAAGCACTGAACTGAGCAGTGCACTCCAGGACTGCAATGTATCTAGATAATGACCGAAATTCCTGACACTAAAGCACACATGTACTCCATTGAAAGTCAGAAGTCATTACCTCTTCCAGGCTAAATAACACTCCACCAATAGGTGCCCCAAAGGCTACAGATACACCAGCAGCTGCTGCAGCCGACAAGACCTACAATCCAAAACTCAAAATTAGTGACACAATAATACTGCCTTCCCAAATTCAACTGCATTTTTAAAAGGCACATTACTGATTACTAAATATTTTGGTAAAAAAATCTTTACATGTTCCATAGCCTCAAAAATGAAGTTCAATCTCTAGTTATTTTCAGAACAAACATTATATGCCAGATGTCGAACACGAAGACATGGTTCATGTACTTAAATGGGAAAGAGGGCATCTCTTTGTGATTTAGGAATGTGCTTTATTCTAAATTATGTCCCCCCACCATTCACAGTACTCCCAGTTCAGGAACTGAATTTGAGCCTGGAGACCTATTTATTCCTCCCCTAAAGTACTTACAGTATGTATCTAAAGAGCAACTTGTAAAGGAATGTTTTGAAATGAGATATTCAAGAAGATTCTAGCGAGGCAAAACTGAAGTAATGATTGATTCACAGCTATTGAGGGGCTCGTTCCATAGTGTAGCGATTATCACACCTGCTTTACACAGCTACTGAGAGGCTGCACTACTCGCGCAGCTGGTACGGACAGTTTTCTGTACTATGTGCCCAATGCATACCTGGTAACTTGTGGAAACAGAAAAAGAGAAACAACAGTTGTTTAAAGGATGAGCAGACCGAAACAAGATTAGGTGCAGCATGCAAAGGGGCCAGAAGGAAGAAGAAGAAGCTGAGAGTGGGAAGGAGAGACAAATAAATAGGGAAAGAAAATAAATGATATTTAGAGGGTGCTGCCTCAGTATGCAGGGATGCGTGTGCATGTAAAATGTACAATACTAACTCTGGTGATGAAAACAAACCAGAATTAACTGAAGAGCTCAGGTTTTTTCCCTTGGATTATAGTTGCTGTGGAGAGACAAATGATTTGAAGAGTGAGGAAATACTTTGAAGAGAAAGTTAAACAGAACTAAGAATTTTGAACAATAAAATGGCTCTTGGCAAAATAAATAGGCAAGTTTCTTCCGGAGTGTAAGGTGGCCCAGGAAAATGAAGGAGAGAGATGAGTGAGATTCCCAATGCTAGCTGTGGGGACTTCAAAATGTGTGGCTAAAACAGCTTTCATATAAGAAGAATGAGGACAGCCATCATGCAGCTTGAGAAAGGGGAGTTTACTATGTTCAGGATGAATGAGAAGGGAGATGAAAGAACTGAGTTGGTTGGTGCGCTTTAGTTTGATACTGTAGACTGGAATCCGTCTACACTGTCCAATCTGTTTGCTCTCAACCATCTGCCCACTTTGGCAAGGCCACTTGAGTACAAATGAATGGCGGCCAATGGTGCAAGCAATAGGAAAAAATAAAAGTCTGAGTCAGCAATAGGGAATAAATTTAAGAGCCAAATATTCATGAGCCAAACAGAGAAATATATGGCATCTGTACAGAGAAACAGGCAAATTACATTCCCCTCCTTGTATAAAGAACAATTTGGACAAAAATGCCGCTTTCATGGAAGGAAAGTAACCAATAACCAGTAGTTTCAAATTAACCTCCACCCATGCAAAACCAGCAGTAATCAACACTTCTCTCTTGCCTGTTAAAATGTTTTTTCAATTCTCTCACTTCTGTGAGTTATTCCCAGTTAACAACCTCCACAATTTAACACAGGGCTGTGTCCCTGTACAAGTAGCTACACAATCTACTCACGTGTCTCTGTCTCACTCTTTCTAGATTTTTCTCTCCTTTCTAACCATGCCAGGAACTTGCCCACTTAACTGTCAAAATGTATTCCATATTAGAAATCTCAACATGTTTCGTTTCCTCCTGGGTTTTATGGTTAATCTTTTTTGTTTTTCAGAAGAAATCATGAGGTTTGAATTTTGTGAGAAATCCTTTCGAATGAAATGACCTTGGTCTTGACCCATGCCATATGTGATTTCTTTGTTAGTCAAGAAAAATAAAGCAAAAACTACTATTTTCTTAAATTCTTCATTATAGCAGAACAAAAATAACTAGTGACTTGGAACTCCTTTTCAAAATGGCTTTCCCCTCAAAGTAACATGGAAACAACTACACAAATTTGAGGACAACTGCAGAGATACTGTGGTGGGACTAAATCAGCTAATCGAGTCAGGAAGTAGTGGTCTATACACCTTATTCTGTGTCTTACCAGAAATAGATGTTTTTGACAGTTTGGGGTTAAGCCCACTTTCCTGACATATTCTTTTTAAGTGTATAAATAATACATTTTTTAAAAACATTACCAGAATTATACTATACATGTTAGTCACAATTGATTTTTTTAAATTTAACAGTGTGATGTCACCAGCATTGCATGCCAGTATCTATAGGACCATCTCATTCTTTTTTATTGTTGCATAGTATTCTAAAGTATACACCGAGTATTGCCTATTTGGAGGGTCCCTCACAGATGGGCATTTTGGTAGTTTCAGATTTTCAGTATGTTAAGAAACTCCGCACTGACTATGCCCAGACAACAGTATGCACACACATGCTAGAATGGCTGAAAGAGAAATTCCTGCAAGCACACTTGCTAAGTTAAAGGGTCCCTGCATTCACAGTGATAGAGTCCCCAATTCCCACCCATAACATTGTACCATGTATGCTTTCATGCAAAAGGAGATACTAAGGCGAGCTGCCGTTACCTCTCTGCGCTTGGCTTCATTCTTCCTGTATTTGTTGAAGCAGTGACACAGGATGTTCCCACAGCAGCAAGCCACGTGCACTAGGGGGCCCTCTTTGCCCAGGCTCAAGCCAGATGACACTGCCAGCACCAAGGTGATCGTTTTGATAACCAAGGTCCACTTACCCAAATAGCCTCTAATAATGAAACCACTCAGGATAGTTTTTATCTGCAGGGAAAACACAGAGAGATTGGATATAGACCATGGAAGTAAACAAGGCAAAGCAAGAATCTGGACCTCATATGGACACTGAACCTTTGAACAAGTGATATACAGTTGGAGAGGGAATCCAAGTTGCCTTCAAGCTTTCATGTACCTTTTTGGGTGGGGTCGCAGGGGAGAGCCGTGTGACAGCTGGGCAAGAGCATATCATAAGGATGACAGTGTTTAGATGTTTAGGCAAGACTAGGTGCTTCCTTAGGTTATAAATTGGTGGCCCAAGAGTGATGCTCTGAGAGCGCAAGGTCAGTGTTTCTGAAACAACTTGAAAGATTAGCTATAGCCTTGCTTAACTCCCAGAGAAATGGGGGACTATTCCTGAGGCAGGAAATGGGGGGGGGGGGGCAAGGTCACCCTGGCAACCTAAAATCTCAGCGCTTTCAGTCACTGTCAAGCAACTGAAACCAAAAGTAGTTAGAAATAGAGTTTTAGTCACCACCATCCATCCCCTCCTAGACTAAATCAGGTGACCCAGGCTGAGAAGAGACTTAAAGGAAAATCTAGAGAAAGATGACAAGGTCTCAGGACCTTAAACCCTGTTTAAGTGTTGTTGGTTTTTTTGTTTTGGTTTGGTTTGGGGGTTTTTTTGACCCAGGGTATCATTATGTTGCTCAGGTTGGTCTTGAACTTGTGAGCGCAAATGTTTCTCCTGCCTCAGCCCCCCAAATAGCTGGCAGGACAGGCACATGACTCCCAACTTATCTAACTCTGTTTAATATCCATCAAACCACCAGGCACAGTGGTCTACCCTTGGAATCTCAGTGACTTGTGAACCTGAGGCAGGAGGACAGCAAGTTCAAGCCCAGCCTGGGCAACTTGGAGACACTCTGCCTGAAAAAAATTTTTAAAAATGTTGGGGATATAGCTCAGTGCAAAGACCCAGTACTACAAAAAACGTTGGGGTATATGCTGGAATATACATTAAAATACTTTAACCAAAAAAGATTCATATTATGAACATTTGGAAAGCATTTTAACAAACTTACCTCAGGGATTCCAGAGCCACAGGCATAAGGTGCAAACACCTTAACAAGAGATACAGCAAGGAAGGCAAACAGAAGAGCCCAGAGGACGTACATGAAGTAGTTGACTATGTAGGCAAAGGCTCCCTAGAACAAGGGGAAGAAAACAGAGATGCTTGTTTTAGCCCACACTGGCTCCCTGAGGAATGGAGCTCTTCTGAGTAATGATTTTTCTAGGAGACAACGATCAACATTGAATTGCTCAAACATTTTTTTGTCCTGATTGTCCAGTAAAACAACTACTAAAACACTTGTCCGGTCATGGGGTGCTGAAAATGAGATGCTCTGCTATGCCCAAAGGAAATGTACAACAGGTGCTAATAACAGGCATGGAGGAAGAGCCGACTGAAAACCCTGAAACAAAATTCATTTCAATGAGTGCTTTGACAGGTTTTGTAGTCAAATATATAAGATTCTGTATCAGCTTTACCAAGAGTTTTAGCAGTGTCCTCCCCTGCCACAGTGGGTGAACCTTGGTTGCACAGTGAAATTGAAAACCAGATCCAAAGATTTTCTATTCAAAAGACAAAAATTCTATTGCATTCACCTCTGGCTATTTATCTTGATGTCCAATTCTCACACAAGGTTATGGTGACTAAAATTTTTAAATGTCTTTTCTTTGTGTTTTGAAATTATGTTTATTATAGTTATTTAAGATATATAACATAATATTGTTTTTGTTTTGTTTTGGTTTTTGGTGCTGGGGATGGAACCCAGGGCCTCATGCAGGCTAAAGCACGCACTTTACCACTGAGCTACCACCACTAGTCCTGATGTTTCAATCCATATTTACATAACAAAATGATTACTACAGATTTACATATCTATTGCCTTCCACTGGTTACCTTTCTTTATACATGATAAGAACCTAAACTCTAGCCAAGCGGGCATGGTGGTGCATGCCTATAATCCCAGTACTCGGGAGGCTGAGGCAGGAGGATCGGCAGGAGTTCAAGGCCAGCCTGGGCTACAAAGTGAGCTCAAGGCCAGCCTGAACTGCGTAATGAGACCTTGTCTCAAAAAGACCAAAAAATAAATAAATAAACAATACTAACTATAGTCTTGGTGTGGTATATTAGATCTTTAGATTCATTTCATCCTACCTAACTGCAGACTTACAGCTTTGGCCTATTTTTCTGCATTTTTTCCCCTCCCTGTCCCTAGTAACCATCATCCTACCTTCTATGCATTTAACTTTTTTTAAAGATAGTGCATATAATGATTATATCATTGAGAGAATTTTGCTATCACAGGCACAGCAACAAGTGTTATGAGGAGGTTTTTAGGCCCTGATGATGGTAGATATTGCAAAGAATAAAAAGGCAATAACCTTTTCGGGGGGCATTGAGGATAGAACCCAGGGTTTCATGCATAGTAGGCAACTAATTTACCACTGAGCAATATCCCCAGCCCCTTTATCCATTTTTAAAATGAAAAGAACATACTTTTGAGACTATGTCCCTATAGTAATGAAGTGTGCCACCAAAAAATCTAGTTTTGACCACTAATAAATGCATCAACAATAAAGACCTGGTAAATAGCCGTACCAATTTTGAATACTACAAGGCTATGCTTCCTGGTAAAAATATTAGAGGAGTCGAAACTCATTCAAATTACATGGAATGCATAACTCAATAGACTTTTCCATACCTGCAGTCCCAGCACTCTGGGAAGCTGAGGCAGGAGTATCTAAATTTAAGCTTTAACTCACGAGTTTGAGGCCAGCCTGGGCTACATAGTGAGTGCAAAGCCAGCCTGAGCCACATAGTGAGATACTGTCTCAATAAACAACACTAATAACAAAAAAAAAGCCAAGTTAACAAGTTCAAGCCCAGCTTGAGTAATTTAACAATTCAGTGAGGTCCTGTCTCAAAATTAAAGGTGAGAACAGGCTGGGACATAGCACAGTGCAAGGGCCCTGCATTCAATCCCCAGCACCACCAAAAAATAATAACTTTTCTTTTTCCTTTTTTTTAGGGGGTGGGGGTTTGAGACAGGGTCTCACTATGTAGTTCAAACTGGCCTCAAACTCACAGCAATCCTCCTGCCTAAACCTCTCAAGTGCTGGGATTACAGGTGTGTATCACCACACCCAGATTAATTTTTTCATTTTTGAAAACACTATTAAAATAATTCCCTGACCTGGACAAGGAGAACCACAATGCACAGTATTTTTTCTGAGCTGTAAGTTTTATACAGGTTTTCCATGATTTTAATTCCTCAAAGGCACAGACATCTCCTCTCTTTACCTTTCTTTTTTTTTTTTTTTTTTTTTTTTTTACCTTTCAAATGCCGCTTGGAGTAAGAACATCCCAGAGGGAATAAACCAAGCGAGATAGGGAGCGAAAGAGAAAGGATAACTGGCCAAAGACAGAAACCAAATTCTTGGCAAGAGAAGGCTTCTCAAAATTTGAAGACTCTTTTCCTAGGCAAGGTCTGGTGAAATAGGGTTTGTGGACTGCAGCCATGTTAATTTCCTGTGCTATCCTTATGCAAAGTGCTAGCATTGAGAAAAGCTGGGTGATGGGCCAGGGATATAGCTCAGTGGCACAAGCGCCTGCCTGGCAAGCGCAAGGTCCTGAGTTCAAGTCCCGGTACCAAAAAAGAAGAGAAAAGCTGGATGAAAGGTACAGGGGACTCTCTTGTATGTGGTTTAACATTTTCTATGAATGTATAAGTGTTCCAAAAAAGCAAGGGACACCTACATATGTGCAGACCTGCACAGATGCACGCTCACTCACCCTATGTTCTAGGATTCTCAAGCTTTCCTATTCCAGTTTTTCCTAATCTAAGAGAACGAACAAAACACATCACAGTGAGGGGTGGTAGTAACCTGAGAACAGAGCTAAAACAGACATCTTGGTTTTTTTCCTTCATAAATGTTTATATTCCATTTCTAATGACTGCTTAATTTAATTTTTGACAAAAAATGTTTCCTCCAAATAGAAAATCGGATGCTCTAGAAAGGGGTGTAAGTTTCATCCTGCAGTTTTACCTGTCCCAGGGCACTCTGACCATACCCCAGCTTGAGACGCACAGACCTAAACCCTCACAAACATGCACCATATACACTATCTACCTTTTAGTTGAACCCCTTCCCTGAGCCAATATGTATTTGTATAGTCATGTGTATACATAAGCTCTGTTTCTATTATTTTCCTATCCTCCTTCCCCTTAACTGATTTTGTGTGAGTGAATGAGTGTGTGTGTGCGTGTGCATGTGTGTGTGAATGTCACCCTAAGTTGTTTGGGACCTAAGGTAGGTAATAAAAAATTTTAATTTAATTTTAATTAGCACATAATAATTATATGTATTTGTGGGGTACCATGTGATAATTTTATGCATACACCACGTGTAGTGATCAAATCAAAGTCATTAGCATTTCTATCTCCTTAAATATTTATCACATCTTTTTGTTTGGAACCTTCAAACGCCTCTCTTCTAGTTTTTTATAGATATGCAAGAATTTGAAAGTCAGCCTACCATGCTGCAGAACACTGAAACTTGCTCTTCCTCTCTAACCACAGTTGAAACCCGTCATCCAATCTCTTTCTTTCCTCTTTTGCACCTACAACCTCTAATGACCACTATTCTACTTGCTATTTCTATGTGATCAGCTTTAAAAAATAGAGTTCAGGCAGGTGTGGTAGTGCACACCTGTAATCCCAGCACTCAGGAGGCTGAGGCAGGAGGATCATTCCAAGTTCAAGACCAGCCTGGGCTACATAGTGAGTTCATGGCTAAGCTGAACATAGTGATACCCTGTCTCAAAAAAACAAAACAACACACAAAAAAAATATATATATATATTTAATTTCTTCTTTTGTCTTTTTGAGACAGCGTTGCTATGCAGTTCAGACTGGTCTTGAGCTCACTTTGCAGCCTAGACTGGTCCTGAACTTGCAATGATCCTCCTGCCTCAGCCTCCTGAGTGCTGGGATTACAGGCTTGCATCACCATGCCCAGCCAAATTTTTTTTGAGAGTCCAAATCTATACCCTAGTCTCCTAGTCTGGTTTCCCTCACTTCCCCAATAAAGTAGACAAGCATGAGCTGAGATGCTGCCCCTTTCAGTGTGTGGAAGTAGAGTGCAATTGGGACAGTTGTTTGTTTCGTGCACTTTTACTTTCAGTGGGAGAGTTCTGACATATAGTAAAGTAGTGAGAGGAAGGAAAAGAACTGAAAAACATCTACTTTTGCATCAACAAACATGCTAGATGACAATGAAAATATGATTTGATTGCAAGATGAGATTGGGGGCAATTTTATTCCTGAGTTTCTGGTTTTTTTGATGTGGAAATTTATGGTAATTTAAAAAATATTCTAATGCACTGCTCAGGAACAAATCATTTTATAATAAACACTTTTATCCCACTCCACCCTTTGTTAGAAATTACAGCTTACCTGTCGGCTGCCTCTGACATTCCTATTGAAATTATTAAGGAAAGATAAATCCAGTAACACTCTACGAACAACTAAGAAGAACCACCCGGCTTATTTAAAACAAACTGAAATTTTAGAGATAAGCAACAGAGTCCACACATCAGAAGAGAAGGAACTAGGACTATACAAACCACAGAGAAAGGCAGCTGGCATGGGTTCCCCTTTCTGTGAAAAGGAAAGTACGGGAAGATACCACAATTGTCACGAGTATTGGATAAAACATGAAATAACTGTAAGAATAAAATTCAGTGGTTCACAAATCACCACTACACGTTACCTCATCCATGCTCATGATAATCTGGGACCAACTATTCCACTCTGGGCACTTATCTCTGTGTTCAAAGGTGACCTGCTGAGAGTTCCAGCAACAGTGCTCGTGGTTGAACCAGAATCCCTCTGTGCATATACCTTCTTTTAAGTCTGTCATCCAGTGTGCAGAGATATCTATCAGACCAGCCAAGGAACCTGATTTGGGAGGAAGGGGAGGCCAAAGTTAAATTCTATTTTTGAAACTGTTCTTTGCAATAATCAGAATAATCTCTGTCAGCAAAAATGAGAGAAAAGGAATTTAATAAAAGGACAAGCATATGTTTCCATTCCATCTGCCACTTCTGACTGTCTCTTTGCTTGCTTTTTATTTGTTATCTCTCTACTAAATACTGTTGTCTACAGAATTTATACACAGGAGGGACTTAGAGGAAAACAAAATGATTGGTAAGAGCCGAGTGTGGTGACATATGTCTGTGACCTCAGCACTCGGGAGGCTGAGGCAGGAGGATTACTGTGAGTTTGATTCCAGCCTGGGCTACATGGAGAGTTCAAGTCCAGCCTAAACTATGTGGTGAGCCCCTATCTCAAAACACAAAGCAAAACAAAAAATAAACTGGTTGGGAGTGAAGGGTTAGAAGATTTGTTTTTAAACTGAATTTACATGGCAAAGCACTGCTTGAATTTAGAGTTTATGAATACTGATCCACAAAGATAGTAAAGCTTGCTTGAGATGATCTTATTCTCCTTGTATATACAAGGCTGAGAAAACAGGAATTGCCCATACCTGGGAATTCTCTGCTGTTTATTTTAGATAGCTCGGGGGAGAGCTGGCGAACAGTAGGAGAGAGTCTAAGCACAGACAGCAGGGATTTGCTCCATGCACAAGGGCTTTTGCCCCACGGCAGGAAGGTACTGTAAGCTAAGGGGATTGTGGTTGTAAAAGAATGAACGGATAGATAATAGGAAGTAGGGAGATCTTTTTCAAATGGGAAGGAAGGAAGGGAAAGGACATTCTAAAAACAATAATTGAAGAAAAAATGGACCTAGTTCTTTTTCAAATAGGAAGGGGATCAGAAGTTGAAAGGAGCAGGGAGAGATGAGGGGGAAGGGGACAAAAAGGAATGAAGGTGCAACATGTACAAATACAAATCCCCCACGATGCATGCAATCATCGGGCGTTACAGTCACGTGCTAGCAAAACTGCTTAATAAAAACTGAAAACAGAAGCACAAACTAATGCGCATGGAAAGCTAGAAAAGCTTCACACATGTTGAAGCCTCCTGAACCTAGAACATGAATGTTCTGAATTTTTTCTTAGTGAAAAGGAACAAACGGTGTTACGCATAGAACATTCATGAAAGAAGACTAAGAAGGAATAAACAGTGAACCGGGGACATACGCACTAAAGCTAGTAGACTGGTAAGGTTAAGATAGTTTTAGGATTTTAGATTCTGGCCTTCTTGTCATTTCTGTCAGTGAGGTGAAGAAATTCTGGCATGGGGAAATTCAATGGCCTCAAATCATGATTTTGCAAATAGTAAAGACATCATCACACTGCTCCTGCATTCAGACACTGCTTCTATTGAAGGAAAGAAAAACATTCACTGACCACCTAGTGACAAGAAATATATTAAAAAGTCGAGGATGCTACGCCCACATTCCAGCAGATGGCTATGTCGTGTGCATGCTGCAGTAGGTGCTAAAAATGTTAGCACAGGTTATTTACATGTTAGAATAACCTAGGTAGATCTAGCACATTGCTGGACACCTACTTTCAGATACGACAGCCCCGTAGCCTTCTCTTCTGCTAACTCCTACTGCACTTACTACCTGGACTCAGAAAATTAACATGCTGTTACATGCTGTGGCTCATTCTCTGGTCATCTCACATGTGCATATCTTATTTCATCCGATACTGCCACCCTCCCTCCTGTCTCCCCTTCTGCCTCTACCTCCTCTCCTCCCAACTGGCTCTTTCTTCTCTGGAGACCAGGTTTCCTCTGCCCCAAAATACAAAATGCTGCCCCTTGTCCTTGTTACTATTTGAAGTTTTGCCCTTCTTCCCTTTCCAGTCACTAGCGGAACTTCAACACTGGCTGCCTTGCCTTGATATCCAGCTCTTAATATTGCTCTGAGATGACTTTTCCAGGTCACTGATACACTCCTAACTGGTACACTGTATAACCTTTTCTCCACCATCTTTCTCCTCCTCAGCGTCTCTGCAATACTTGGCATTGAAGACGACCCAGTCTACTATCAGCCAGCTCCAAACTGACCATCTCCTCTCTCCCAGAAGAGCTGGAAGGGACAGAGTTAAAACCCGAGGTTATAAACCCTGCCTACTCCTGCATTTGCAAATAATGTCCTGGTGGGAGCCAGGCTCATTTGTTTACCTAGGGGCTATGGCTACTTTCGTGCCCCATGAGCAGAGCACAGTAGGTACTACAGAGATTACTTGGCCCATAAATCCTAAACTATTTACTATCTAGCCCCCTGACAGAAAAAAACTTGCCAACCTTTCCCCTAGCCCAGTGGTGAACTATGGCATACATCCCACAGCTGTTATCACTGAAAGCTCTGAAAGGTTTGCCATCACTGCCCGAGGCAATTTTTGAAAACTCAGCAATGGATAAGCCCTTTCTTATTTGCTGTAGTCATTGTCTACATCATGGCTCCCAGACTTCTAACCCCAGATCAGCAGCAGCATTAACAACTGGGCACTGTGCTGAATGCCATACTGCATTCAATCCTCACAGAAAATTTTTAACATAGCTATTTTTATTATCTCTATTTGACAGATTAGTAAACTAAAACTCCCAGGGGTTAAGACATCTGACCAAAGCCACAAAACTGGCAGGTAGCAGGACTGGGATTTAAATCTCAGCTGCCTGAAACTACAGCCTGTGCCACTAACTGTCATCTTATGCCATGTCCTCCACCGGTCCCACCTAACTCCTATTTCAGCTCAAGATTCCAGATCTTTCTAAGCCCCATCTCTTACCTCTTGGCATCTCTGCCTGGTACCTTTGGCTCTGTTTATATATATGAAAATATTCCAAAATTTTAAAAAAATTTAAAATCTGAAACACTTCCGATCCTAAGTATTTTGAGTAAGAAATTATTTAGAATAGTGGAGGAGGTTAAGGAAATAGGTGCTACCATCCCACCCTCAGCCATTGTGGAAGAAAGCAATGAGAAGTCACTCGTGAGCATGGACGTAACTTCTATGCCTTTCCACACCATCAAATAAGAGAATAGACAAAAGGCTAAGAAACAGCCACAAGAAGTCTCCGGGAAGTGCTCTTCTGCATCTCTTCTCCTAGACCCCACTTAGAATGTGTATAAAAAAACTCGACTGTCTCCAAAAGAAAGGTTCTTCCTAAAGACAAGCTCTGTAATGCATGGCTAATATCCCTTACAATGGATACAGTACCTCAGAGCACATATTTATTTAAGGAAGGTGATCTGCAGATGTTACTACTCACCAGCAATTCATTTCAGGTGGGGAAACAGCACGCCACCTAGTTCATGACTTAGGGGAGGTGTATGGCACAATTTCTGGAGATTTGTTGTGAAAACTAACATAGTTTACTATACCTGCTAAAAGCCCAATAAGGAGCATCAACAACCAGCCGGAAAAAGCATCGCTCACACTGTGAATTAAGGCCCACGTCGACTCCTTGCTTTTATTGGTAATCTAGGGAGAATGAAAAGAACATCAGTACACCCTCCACATACCGTCCCTCTACCTCAGCATCGCTCAGTAAACAAATGCAACGACAAATCACCTGGGAACAGAGACCACTTGAAAGTTACTTCTTACACAATCTTTAGCTCAAGCAAATTCAGCAGGAGCTTTGAGTCTTACTGAACTCTCCCTTCATGGACAGCAGGCGTGTGCAACCCACACCTGGCCTGCCTGGGTCACACTGAGGGCAGAGCTTGTCTTGGGACACATACAGAATATATAACATGGTTAATATAAATAAATAACAAAACTTCCTTTTTGTATGTCATTATAACATTTAAAAAAGGGGGGCAAGTAACTTGCAGGCCGTGGGTTGGACACGGCTTACCCACGGTTTGTAACGCTCCCAAGGACATTATTTAGGGTTTCCTTGGTTAGTTGCTAATTTCTTAAAACTGTCAACCTGTTTTGTTCATTGTAGGGGTCTCTCTCTTTCTGTCCCCAGGATAATCACTTGAATCCTCCCAAAATATTCTGATTGCCTTGCAAAGAATAAACAAACACAGGTTTATTTGAGTAATAAAAGTACAACTTAAGATTTACTTCCTAGGGCTATGGTTCAAGTCAGATAAATCCCAAAGCTTGATCCCACAAACCCCTAATTGTACATAAGTTACACATACTCAGTGGTCTCAGCAATGCTTTTCTTTTGTTTTCATAAATCTGCAAGGCAGTATCTGAGCCTTTCTAGAGATCCAGGAAGTTTTACCTTTTAGGTCTGACCCTTGGCAATTTAACCCTTCAGGGTCTACATTTTTAACACCAACACTCTGATAGCTGTGCAGCTGTGCCCTTCTCTGTACCACTATTTACCCTCGAAACAGTTGTAGCTACCCCATCTTCCTCTACATCACAAATACACAATAAATTATGAAAAATTCAAAAGGAGTTTTCTAGTTCATTCTGACCGATGACAGTAAGTTTCCAATTTCAATGCTGAAAACAGATGAGATTACATTTTTTCTCTGTGACATTATTTCTTTTCTGAAAATGAAGAGTTGATACTAAAGAAGTCTCTGTGGACCATATGATAAACATACTTTAATTGGTTTTAGATTATTAATTGGCATCATTTATCACAGATGCAATCATGAATGAGAAACACTCCCTGTCATATTACAGGTGACTCTCATAACTTGAATAACATGTTGAATATCAATGAATAACAAACTGAACTCTGAATTTTTTTTTTTTTTTTTTTTTTTTGGTCTTTTTGACACAGGGTCTCGCTATGCAGTTCAAGCTGGCCTTGAGGTCACTTTGTAGCCCAGGCTGGTCTCAAACTCACAACAATCCTCCTGCTTCAGCCTCCCAACTCCTGGGATTACAGATGTGCACCATGAAAGCAGAAATTCTAAAACCAGAAGAGTCTTACTTCTAAAGCCCACCTCTTCATAGAGTAAGTATATTACAGAAACCTCATGAAAAACATAAAATGCCTTATAGAGAGAACATCCTTGTGTGTAGTGATATGTCAACTCAGTGCAATTACTACAGTTCTGAGAATTAAGTAAGAAGTTCTCACAAACTGAACCAGGACAACCTGACTCTTGGGTTCAGGTGCTTTTGAGAAAACCGATCAGGAGCTGCAAAAGGCTTAGGAATGAAAAGCAAGGGCTGGGGGTGTGGCTCCGTAGTAGAACGCTTATCTAGTATGTGTGAGGCCCTGTGTTCCATCCTCAGACCTCAAATGAAAAAAAAAGCAAGAAAAGTGAATTTCACCTAAATGCTCACAAAATTTGTTTGGCTTTAAGAGGAGGGAATCATGAACTAAAGAGAGAATGGGGTCAGCTTAACAGTCCAATTTTAAATTTGGAGTGCAACAGCAATAGTAAGAAAGAAAAAAATACTACTGCTCCTGCGGCCTGAAGAAAAGACTTGCTAGAAGATTACCTACTGAGACTCTCTGGGCTGGCTGAGGCTGGGCACCTGCCTTCTTAATAAGCTCTCCACTGTGGTCCTTAAACAAACTAGAAATTGTGATTCCCTAATTTAAATGGTACGAGGCAACAAGTGCAAAACAAGTAACCTTGGCAGACCACTCTGAGAAGTTTGCAAGGCACTTTGAAAAGAGACAAGAGGGGAAATTCTCTTAGCAAATTTGAAAGGGCCTGTACCAAAGCACAGGTACCATCTATTACCATCTAACTATCATCTATCACCTATCATATTCATGTCCTTAATCTGAATCTGATTGCTGTTGCAGTCTTATTGCAGCTGAATGAATAAATTTACTTGGACCTTATGGTTGCACAAGAAGAGACAGATCCATAGAGAGCTTATCTCATGCACTTCAGTAAATACTAGGGCTGTGAGAATTTTTTTCTTTTATTCTTTTCAAGAGCCTATTTACTTTTCTTAGTTTTAAAAATCTCCCTTCATGGAAAAAACTGTAAAAGGGAGATGAGATGAGGGAGGAAGATCTTTGACATTTATTGTGCCCTCCCCCCACAAGACGGTTTTCACCTGCACAGAGAAATTTATACTCGTTCCAGGGCTGTAAGAACCATTTTCAACCACATACTCTGGGAAGATAAATCATCATGATATATAAATTTTTGAAATATTGTATAGAGGCCGGGCATGGTGGCGCACACCTGTAATCCCAGCACTCAGCAGGCTGAGGCAGGAGGATTGTTGTGAGTTCAAGACCAGCCTGGTCTACAAAGTAAGCTCAAGGCCAGTCTGAGATGCACAGCAAGAACCTGCCTCAAAAAGACCAAAAAAATTGGATAAAAATCATATACAAGATGTCTAAAAATAAATTAAAAAATGAAACCTTACATTCCCGATCCAAACCAGATTCAGTCATATTCACTGCTCAAGAAAGGAAAGAACAGAAAGAATAACTTCTCCCTCCAGTGTTTCCTAGCATTCACTTCTGTGCCATCGTTGTCTTACCTCCCGGTGCCTATCCCGGTCTCGAGACTTCTCTCGCACCCAATCAATTGTGTTGAAATCATCGTAGGTCCCCACACCGGGGATCGGCTCCTCCAAGAAGTCCATGACCCTATTTGAAGAAGGGATTCCTCCACTATTGTAGCACTTGTTCCCTGTATTAAACAGGAAATAGACATTAGTACTTCTGACACTCAACATTTTTAATAGTATCTCCTTTCTCAACTCCAACAGGTAAGCCCTTAAATTATCAGATGACTACAGTTAGGGTGTACTAATAAAGTACGTAATCACCCGGTGAGGACATCCATCACATTCAGAGGTTTCTAGCCTCAAACAAATGAGTAGCTAAAGGTACTGAGAATGAAAAAGGACAGAGTGATACTACAAAGAGAAATGGAGCAAGCTGATGTACAAAGGGAAACAGTTTATGGAACAAGAGACACGAGCTTGGAGTAACTCAGGTAATGGTCTACACGATGGCGACAAAAGGGTCAAAGGTTATTACAGGTATATCACATGAGAAGTCATTTTACACTACTAGGGCAGTAATCCAATCCCATGAGATAGCTTTCGCCTGACTAGCAACTCCAAAGGAAGCATCTTGGTCTCTTCCAGACTTAAGCTGGCTGGAATATACAAATTTCCCTTCAATAGGTAGAACAAGGGCCAGGGATATAGCTCAGCGGCATAAGTGCCTGCCTGGCAAGCACAAGGTCCTGAGTTCAATTCCTGGTACCACAAAAAAAAAAAAAAGGGTGGAACACTGATTCTGGATATAATGGGCTTGTAGAAATTTTCCATGTATGTCACACAGTCTGCAATTTACATGTAGATTTAGAAAACAGTCCATGGCTCAATGATCATAAGTCCTTCTCTGATCCTTCAACTAGAATAAACATATCCATTTGGCCACCTACCATGATCCTTCATCTGCTTGACTTTTAGCACTTCCTTTGCAACTACTTACGCATATGGTTTATCTTCCTTTTTAGACTAGAAGCTCTTCGCTGGTGGTTCTACATCTGATTCATCGCTGTCTCCTCCGCAGTGTCTTAATACATACCCAGCACTCAACAAACACCAGCTGAACCAAAACGTGTTGATGAACAGCAGGGATGAGGGCGAAGTATTTAAACCAAGCAGTTGTACTCACATGTGGTAAGTACTGCATAATAAACTCATTCAAAATATTTGGATAACATCATCTGATAGGACAATACTGCTATTAAACATAAAATGTAAAACAATATTGAGGAATTTATGCAAATAAAGAGGAGCTGCAGAGTAATGCCATCATTTGATTCTCCCAGTCAAAGCTCATATTTGCAGCACCAGCTTCAGCAGGGACAAGGCCTCCTCAGCAGAGTTCAGATAATGAACTTCTCTGCAGAAAAGGCCCAAGTGGGCCTCAGCTGACTTCCTCCCCTGAGTCTGCATGCCCCCCTCTGCTAGAAACTCCTACCAGTCAGGTGTGGTGGCACACACCTGTAATCCCAGCACTCAGGAGGCTCAGGCAGGAGGATCACTGTGAGTTCGAGGCCAGCCTCTGCTACATGTGCATCCAGGCAAGCCTGAACGGCATAGCAAAACTAACTCTGTCTCAAAAATAAAAATAAGAAAATAATCCTATCTCAAAAAGACAAAAAAGAGCCCAGCATGGTGGCTCATGCCTATAATCCCAGCACTCGGGAGGCTGAGGCTGGAGGATCGTTGTGAGTTCGAGGCCAGACTGAGCTACAAAGAGAGCTCAAGGCCAGCCTGAACTGCATAGTGAGACCCTGTCTTAATAAATAAATAAATAAAACAGAATAAAAAAGGCAAAAAGAAAGAAAGAAACTCCTACCAGACAACTTCAGCACTCCCATGGGTAAGTTTGAATGAACACATCAAGCTATATGTGGTTTGCCAGTTGTAAGTCTTCCAAATACCTAACTCAGCATACTTTTTATAAGCAACATACACATTTGACAGGAAAAGCTCAGCAGAGTCCAAATCATCTGGAGAGTGGGGGTGGGGCAGGGAAATGGCATGCAAGAGGTGAACAAGTTAATCTTAAAACCCCAAACCAAAGTCCTTTCCATATCTTCATTTGTACCTGGCTATAAAATGGATGGCTGCTGAATCACCAAGCCAGCATTTCCTATCATGTCAGTGTCACACTGATAAAGATGAAAGCTGGGGTGGTGAGAGCTTGGGAGGGGAAATCCAGTTAGGATAGAAGGGCAAAAAGAGAAAGAGTAAATTATAGGGTGGGGGACCAAGCTGTTTCAATTTTCAAGTCCAGTGCTGAGATGAACACGGGACACCAAATAACCAGAAATTGACTTTTTTTTTAAAGGCAGGTTAATGCTTCCTTTGAATTTACTCTGGTTTAAAAGTTCTCTTTTCAGGAGGAAAGAAAAAAAGAATTTTGTGAAGCTCATTTTAAAAAGCATCTAATAGCTACCTAATGTTACACTAAATATCAAAGGAGGCCCCCAGCTTTAAGGATCTTAAGGCAAAATGAGGATCTGCAACAGCGTCCTGGCAGGAAAGAAAGAATCCTATTACATCACTAGGTAACATGAGCACCGCATCATCTTCCTTTGTCATCGGTCTCCTGTTAGAGACGCAATTGTCAGGCCCTTGCAAAGGGCAGGCAGTGATTAGAATCCTACTACAGACTGCTTGCGATTCTCCAGCTCTCCTCCTCCCAGGGGCACGTTTCAGTCCTGGGTCAGGCGCGAGCCTGCTTACCTTCAATCACAGCTTGCTTTTTTTCTGTCTCAAAGAAGAAATAACCTTGACAGCCCACATTTGGTCATTTAGGTTGAGGCGCTTTAACAGAAGGAGCTCGGCTCTGGGGCACTTTAGAAGGGCACTTGCTGCGTTGTCTGCCTTTCACAGCAACAAACGCCACCTAAAGAGTCACCAGTGCTCCCCGGCGGTCAGAATGTGATGTCACTATTGGGATCACGTGACTAGACCCTTGGACCAGCCTTGCAAAAAGGAAGATTTTTAACCAAGCACAGACGCCTTAAAGATGTAGTCTCATCTAAACAAATGCCACCAAACGAAAGTCAGCTCAGAAAACTAGGCTCCAGACAAGTTTTGCTCTTCAGACCTCATTTAGCAGAAAGTCTGAGAAGGTAAAGTAGAAATGTCCAAAAGTATTTCGAGTTACAGGGGTCCAAAGTAAAAATAAAATAAAAAAAAAAAAGGTTGCACTGGATAGCAATAACATGGATAAAAAAAATCCCACAAACATAATGCCGAATAAAAGACTGCAGACACAAGGAGCACATAACATTACAAATCCATTCCTATAACTTCAAAAATAGGCACACTTCAATTATACCGTTTTCAGATCCAAAACCTTACATTATAAATAGAAGGAAAAAAGGACAAATGTAAAGACAAGAGCTACCTAGAGGAAGTCACTGTCTGGGAGAAGCACATGGCAGAGGTGGGGCTTTCAGAATGCTGGTCATTTTCTGTGGTCTGGGCAGCGATCACCTGAGTGACCATTGTATAATTATTCTTTAAAGTGTACACATGTAATATATGTCTCACTTTCTATGTGTATATTATAATTAAGGGAAAATGTGAGGCCAGGTGCAGAATGCACCTGTAATTCCAGCTAATCAGGAGGCTCGGGCAAGAGATCACAAGCCCAGGAATTCAGGGCTGGGGATATAGCTCAGTGGTATAAGTGTCTGCCTGGCAAGCGCAGGGTCCTGAGTTTAATTCCCAGTGCTACCGAAAAAAACAAAGAAAACAAAACCAAAGGGCTGGGGATATAGCTCAGCGGCACAAGCACCTGCCTAACAAGTCCAGGAATTCAAGGCCAGCCTGGGAACTAGTCAGATCCCATCATTTTTATTTTTAAGGGTTATTTTGAGGCTGAGGATACAGCTCAGTAGTAGAGCACATGCTTAGTACAAGGCCCTGAGAAAAACGTGAAAAACTGAATTGTATTTGAACCTACCATACAAGGTCAGCTCTTTAATCACTCCTACTCAGTTTGAAACTCCAGAGTACAATCAAACACTGAGTTGCTTCTTAGTAGTAGTCTTCTCCTCCGAAACGCAAAATCAACTCTATTCATCCAACCTGGGTAAAAGTAGCTACTGCAGCCCTGACAATAAATTTACTGCATTTCCATTATTTGAAAGGCTTACCCCTTCCTGGCCCTATTATGAAGGCTATTTTTAAACAGGTCTTAATTAATTGTGCCATAACATCAGTCCAGTAAAACAGAATAAAACTGCCATCTCCCAACTTCCTAACCAAATCAGCAAGATAGCCTGCTAAGCATTAGCTCAGTCACTGTGCGCTCCAATAATCAGACCATACATGTACGGCTTTGAAATGTTATTACTCTCATCAGTCGTCTTTTTTTTTTTTTTTTTTTTTTTCTCTTTTGAGGCAGGGTCTCGCCATGCAGTTCAGGCTGGCCTTGAGCTTGGTTTGTAGCCCAGGCTCATCTCGAACTCACAAGGATCCTCCTGCCTCAGCCTCCCGAGTGCTGGGATTACAGGCGTGCGCCACCATCCCAGCTCTCATCAGTCTTAAGGCTCAATACATTCTAAAACCTTAATACAGTAAAACCTTACGAAATGTGAGGCATTACATGAAACTTGTACACTTTCAGTCTATGGTTAATTATAATATCTCACTCTCTTGATGAACTAATCTAGCATTAATGAGAAGTTAAATAAATTGGCAACTGATATTAAGTAGAAACAAGTAACAATACTATAAAAAAGCAATAACTATAGTGACACGTTGAGTGTGACAATCTTCTACAATTAAACTTTTAGAAAATTATGCATATCACATTAAAAGAGGGTTACATACTCAACCATACAAGCCTCTTTTCAATTCTACCCTTTATTAAATGGATGTTTTTTGTTTGCTTATTTTTTTATTTTTGAGACAGGGTCTCACTATGTAGTTCAGGCTGGTCCTGAACTCACTATGGAGCCCAGACTGGCCTTGAATTTGAGTGCTGGGATTACAGGCATGCACCATCATGTCTGGTTTGTACACAGTATTTCATGTGTACTATCTGAACACCACTATAGAATTCACTTACAGTTTTTTTTTTTCAGTGCAGGAGAGGCGCCTTGCACACGCTAAGCAAGTGCCTTCCCACGGAGCTACACCCCCAGTCCTCACTTACATTATCTAATAAGCTTTATCTTCTCAGGATTATTTCACATTTCACCAAAAACAGTTTTCAGAAAATATATTTTTTTTATCCTTAAAAAATGTGTAGTTTTAGCAGGGTGTGGTAGTCTATCCCTGTAATCCCAGTACTCGGAAGGCTGAGGCAGGAGGATTGCCATGAGTCCAAGACCAGCCTGGGTTACATAGTAAGCTCAAGGTCAGTCTGAACTACATAGCAAGATGGTACCTCAAAAAATGTGTAGTTCTACAGATTGTGTAGCTGGAGCCATATTAATAACGTTTAATGGAAGTTCAGAATTTTCTCAAATGCTTCATCAGCACTTCTAGGAGAAAGACATTTTTATTCCATATAAAGTTACTTTGAGTGCTAGAGAGGTGGTTTTCATACTAAAATGAGCAAATGAAGCACTAGTATTCAGAGTTTGACATGCTGTATTTCTTTTATTCTAGTCTATCCTCCATTCTCTGCCAAATTTAGAATCTCTAACATACTGTATGTTTATTATACAGATGGCTCAGTGTAGGTCTGATATTACTACAAATATATATTCGTACTATACTGATATATTGTGAACACAAGACAAAATGCTACCCAAATTTTAATGCATCCTAAGATAAAAACACAATAGAGTTAATGTTTTGGGGCAAATAGAGTCATGTTTCTGGAACACAGATCGGAATAGATTATTTCCCAGTTTCTATGTCATCAGTGGCTCCTACAGCAATGTTTTGAAAACTTTCAGCATATGAAGATGATTTGATGGCCATTTGGCACAAGTGTGGACCAGAGATTTAAAGATATTCACCATAATTTTTAGGATGGGAAAAATAAAATATTTAAAATATATAATGTCAGGCATGGTGGCACATTTGGGAGGCTGAGGCAGGAGGATATTCCCAAGTTGAAGGCCAGCCTGTACTACATAGTGACACCTTGTCCCAAAAGACCCCCCAAAATAAAATATATAATAATGATGATGTAACAACACTGCTGGCTTTTAAATTTCATCAGTAAGGGATTAAATTGTTTGTACTGTTTCACAAGGGTGTCCTGATGTATGACTTGATGACAAATAGCTTAACCACTGACCAGTCCAATTATTTAAATACAGGATGACCAAAAATTGCATAATTTTTTGTTAATTTTTAATAACAACTATTAAAATGACAATTTTATCAAATGTATTTAATACAAGAATTGACTGGTTGAAATGACACCTGCGGGGGAGCGCCAGTCTTCCGGCTGGCTAGCTTCCTGCCTGCTGGCTCCCTGAGGGTGGGCCCCTAGC
>NW_004955543.1:1122570-1220404 GCF_000276665.1 Chinchilla lanigera | reverse complement strand
TCCTACCTCTTTTGTCTGTAACTCACTATTATTTGTCTATTTGTTTTCCTGAGAAACTATTTTGTAGACAATAATATGTAAAATGATAACCATTGATAATTTCCTACCATTTTGTCTGTAATTTGCTAAGTCCCCCCTATTATTATGTTATCCTTCTTTTATTCTTTAAAATAAAAAAAAAATTAAAAAAAAAAAGAAATGACACCTGCACAGGTGACACTCAAGATAGTGGGTAAATAAACGTGCTGCTGAGTGACAGGTAAACTGTTAAATGGTTAAACTATTGGTCATATTCCATGTCTGGTTGATTTCTTTTATTAGTATTTTTTAACTTAATAGAAAGAGTAAATTAATAAACAGTGCTCAGGAATGGCAGCAGAGGCTGCGCGTAATTTCAGCACTCTGGGAGGCTGAGGCAGGAAGGTCACAAACAGACCATCCTAGGCAACTTAGTGTCTTAGTGAGACCCCGGCCCAAAAAATAGTGATAAAAATGGTTAAGAATGTAGCTCAGTGTGAAGGCCCTGGATTCAACCCCTAGTACCACAAAAAAAAAAGAAAAGAAAGAAAGAAAGAAAGAAAGAAAGAAAGAAAGAAAGAAAGAAAGAAAAGAAATAAGAATGGCAGGCTAGGGTGGCAGCACATGTCTGTAATTGGAGCTCTCGGAGGCTGAGGCAAGTTCAAGGCCAGCCTGTCTCACAAACAAATAAAAAGACAGTGGTGGCAGGACTAATAGGTACAAACAAAGCAGAAAATGCAAAGGGTTTTTCAAAAAACAAATTCAGAGTTGAGCGTCTGGTATGTAAAACTGCTGTCAAGGAAAGCAGAGTTAAGAAAGCAGTTGGGTACTAGATTTTTGCCTCTAATAGGAAAAAAAAGTAAAGTATAGCAAGTTTTGAAGGCATTTAATATATAAAAAATAATTTAACGCTCTAGCAGGACAACTACATTTTTAACTTGAATGATAGATGACAATGGCTAATTTGCATTGGCTGAGGCCAGGAGATCATATAGTAAACTAGTCAGAAAAACAGTCAGTACTGAGAGAGCCTTCCCAAGTAGGTTATCCTTAGGTCTAAAGCCTTAACGGTGGGTCTTCAAAAGTACTGCCGCAACTTGGAGACATATACATGAATGCATTTAACCTTTTATCTCATTATTGAAACCACTTTCTCATTTTTTTTCTAAAAATCACCTGATGCTTAAAACTAGAAACCCTCCTAAAATACACAGAAACAAATTCTGATTTGAGAATGAACCAATGAACCATTTGAAATTTGCCTGGTGGGGGGCTAAACAGTAACTGATTAAAGGAACTAGTTAAACAATAACAAAAACACAAGGAGGAAAAGGACACAAAAAAATCTACTGCATAGGCCTCGAAGTACTGCGTTAGTAATATCAGAGCTACCTGGGGGGCTCACCTGTTAGCAACAGCCTAAAGAAATAAATAAGGACGCAATTATGGGCTGGCTCTAACTATTGGCTATACATCACAGGAATGGGAAATTGTCTCTTCTGAAAATGTATCTCAGTTTTACAGGGATATATTGTGTTTTTTCAAAGTCGGAACTACATCTACAAAAAATTCAACACTATGCCTAGCACGTATCACCAGATATTCCTCCATGGTTATTTAAACCTTACCTCCACTCAGCAAGTACTGCGAGCCTATTGTGTGCTGCCTCTCACTTCCATACCTGGACTCGTCCCCCCCTTCTGTTTTTTATTGCAGGTGCATCCATTGTAGTTCTCCTACTAAGTCATAATAAACTCTTTCACATGCCATCCCAGCTACGTTTCTGAGAATACATTACAGCTGTAGACCCAATAGTCAACATTTGTGAGGGTTTTTTTTGTTTTTTTGTTTTTTTGGTTTTGGTATCTAGCTACTTGTGCCTCTTTTTAAAAGTTTGTTTGTTTTTAGAGACAGGGGTTTGCTATGTAGTTCAGGCTCACTATGTAACCCAGGCTGGCACTGAATTCATGGCAATCCTCCTGCCTCAGCCTCCCAAGAGCTGGGATTACAGGCGTGTGCCATGGACTAACATGCTCTCTTATTTACCCAAATCCAGTGACCAAAAAGCGCATGTTGGTGGAATAACTTTCCCATCTAAGCCGTGGGCAGTACTGATGGGCCACGCCATGTTATAATATACTATCTTAGTTTGACCCTGGAATGCTTATATTCTGTTGGTATAAATCTGTATGCCACACTGGTTGTCAAATACTAAAATACTTCTGCAGGTATAAATAAATAACCCCTTTCTCAGAAATTATTTTTTCACCTTCCCCTAGAAACTCCAGAACTTTTTCAGGATTCAGCAGCTAATATCCCAGGATATCCCAGGACACTGCCCCAGGGCAGCGTCCTACACCCATTCCGATTATTTGAATATCACTCTACACTAATCTCACTTAGGAATCCACTGCTTTGGTTCCTATTCACAGTAGGTTAAAACCTGCAGGTATCTAAGACACAAGAACAATGGGGTAGAAACTCTTTATCCTAGCTCTGCTAAAAACTAGACAATAAAAGGAGTGGCGAGCTCCAGTGTGATAGCAGAAGCCTGTAATCCCAGCATTCAGAAAGTTTAGGCAGCCGGGCGTGGTGGCGCACGCCTGTAATCCCAGCACTTGGGAGACTGAAGCAGGAGGATCCTTGTGAGTTCGAGACCAGCCTGGGCTACCAAGTGAGCTCAACGCCGGCCTGAACTGCATAGTGAGACCCTGTCTCAAAAAGACAAAAAAAAAATACAGAAAGCTTAGGCAGAAGATTGCTATGAGTTTGAGGCCAGCCTGAGCGACACAGTAATTTCAAGGCCAGTATGAACTACATAGAGAGATCCTGCCTCAAAAAATAATAAAAGAAAAAAAAAAAAAAGAAAAGAAAAGGAGTGAGAGGTACGGGTAATGGAAGTTCAAAACCTGCAACAAATCTCTGTCATACACAGTTTGAAATGATGTTTTAGAGTTATTAGAAGCATATGGGAAAGTGAAGCATAACAGCAAAGGATAGGGCAACCTTGAGAGACACGCATGAACCTACATTCTCACACCACCTTCTGACTTCTTTTCCATTGAACGCAGCCCTATCCCCTGGAATGTAGACATCAGTTTGGGATCTACGTCTTTTATGCTTCCTGCTCTCAACATCTTCCGCAATCTGTAAGTTCCCTGCTGACTTGCACCACCATGGTGCTACCTGCCAGAATGCGAACAACCAACAACGTCTCGGTATTCTCAAGCTCCCACCGGGCGGAAATGCCCCAGAGATCAATGCTGAACTGGAAGCAGACAGGGGCTAGGTTTCTCAAAGCTGCTGACAGGGCTGTGCATATAAAGAAAACAGCCCTATGTTCCATTATTTACTCCTCATTTCTTCCTTCTCAAATTTACACATTTATGAAACTGACCAGAGGATGAGGAACATAATGGACAGAGGACACTACTCTAAAATACACACCACATACCAGTGTTAGGAAATCCTTTGGGTGGTGTGATTCTGCCTAATAACTTGCAATTCTTGTTTTAGACGCAGTAGAAAGTAGAGAGAGACAGGACATGCAAAGAGCAGACATACACTCTGGAAGGCAGAGCACTGGGATATTTAGGGACAGGTCAGAGGATAGTTTCTAATGAACACTAAAGGAAAACTCTAAGAGGGCTTATTCAGTTTGTCAATGCAAGTCAACAGGAAGAAAGTCTTTGTGACCAGACAGACCCACCCAGCAGTGCAAAGATAAGGACTCTAATCTTTCCTCCACAGATCGCTCATCCTAGTGCTTTGAGAAACAGCCTTAATCTTGGTGGATTTACATTTTGCTGTCTGTAAAATGATGGAGTATTAGCAAGTATGATTGGTCCCTTCCAAATCTGTGCTCTATTATGTTAGTGATGATTTCTGAAATTCAGTCACATGTATATTGTATGGAATGACTTTGGACGGAGGGGATATGGTCTTGATATATAGTTCAAATTGGCCTCCAACTATTGCAATCCTCCTGATCCTCCTGCCTCAACCACAAGCACTGGGATTACAGGCGTGCACCATCACACCCTCGGCTGCCTGGAATGACTTCTGAGAGGACCTTATCTTTGAGGAATTCCAAATGGTGCTGTGTATACAGTAAGCCCTGACTTAAGAGAGTTCCACTGTGGGAGAACACTTGTAAGTCAGATTTGTTAAGTCTGACAAAGTGAGTCTCTTGCTGTATTTTCACTTTTGTTTCCGTAGTTATTGCTCTGCATTACCTAGCAGTGCCTTCCACATCACCACTGCTTTTCCTCTTGCTTCCGGGCATCCCGGGCTCTGACTGAGCACTGTGCAGTAAGCACACAGCAGCACAGCTGCGACCATGATCAGCAGACACGTCCGGGATTTGTTCACATCTACCCGTGTACATAACTCATGATCCGTTCATATCTGTGAAAGTTCACAACTCGAATGTTCCTAAGTTGGGAACTTTCCCTAGTTTCCCGAGAGCACTCTTCTAGCAAGATCGCAAAATGGTGTTATCAATCTTTACAAAAGAAATATTCATCAGCAAAGTAGAGGACAACACAGTTGCTCACTGGGCCACGGCACTTCTGCCATTTGGCTAACTAGAGCTATACTAATATAACCACAGTATCTCTGCAATACCTGGTAGCCACAGAACCTAAAAACATGCAGCCCGTTCCCCTGAAGCATTACAGCAATCCTTTCCTCTACCACACGTCACAAATTGAAACAAAGTGGGGTGGAAAATAATCCACTCAGGAATTACAGTACTACCAAGGGATCTCTAAAATATTATACTGTATTTCCTTCAAGAAGGGACCAGAGCGGTTTTACTGACTGAAAAGTAAATGGAGGGCTTCTGAATTTGGCCCTGCAAGTAAATAGCTTAGAAGTTCTAACACATATCCTTAAAACAAAAAAAAAGATTAGAAAAACTGAAAAATGAATGATTTTTCCCTAGGCCCATCGGAGAACTGAGACTGCAGAGGAAACTGACACCCCAAACTCTGAGGACAGAAGCTTATCCAGAGACACAAACGAGATTTGCTTACCTTGAGTACAAAAAGTTGGAGTCGTAAACTCGTAGGACCGCTGCATTAACTTGGATGGCTCGCCGAAGGCTGGGTGTACTCTAGCAGGAGTCTGGGGTTCTCCTGAGTCTATGAAACTGCTTAGGTCCATGGTAGCGGGACTCCACACCAAAGCTCTATCGGGACTCCACACCAAAGCTCTACTTCCAGGAGCTACACTAAACTCTCACGGTGAAGATCTAAGAAAGATCTGGCTACGGCTAAGGGAGGGGAGGAGTAATCATTGTGAAATAAGTCCAGAGATTTCTTCATAACAAAAACCTATGCTCCAGGGAAAATAGCCTTACTTAGCCCAAGCTCCATCCCCTTTGGGGGAAGGGCATTCTTATCTCTTCTAGCTTTCCAGTCTCACCTAAGGGGAAAAACATACTCCACCTGGGTCTGAGTCTTTAAGGAAGTAGATTCTGAGGGCGGCAGTCAAGGACTGGAGTGCAGGCAGGGAAAACAAAAGCTACACCACTGAAGAAGATTGTGATAATCACAGCCACAAGGCATAATCCCCATAAAACACCAAGAATTAATGAGGAGATTGTAAAGTTGCCAGGCGTGGTGGTGTACGTTTGTAACCCCAGCACTCAGGAAGCTGAGGCAGGAGGATTACCTCAAGTTTGAGGCCAGTCTCGGCTACCTAGTGAGTCCAGGCCAGCCTGAACTACATAGGGAGACCCTGTCTCAAAAAAACAAAAGAAAACAAAAACAAAATTACTTCTTCCTCATGCTTTACCACCACACCAACAGGGCTTCAGTATAGTAACAGTAAATTACAGTTTAGAGAGTTGCAAGACATGGACTCTCTAGAGGACTTGCATAGAGGGAAACAGAATCAAGAAGGATAAGCCAGGGTCACTGTAGGAATCTGACCTCTCTGACAATCAGTTATAGCTAATGGTAAATATAACCCAACTCCTAGCCATATTGCCATAAATTCTAACACAATGAAATTAAACTAAAAACAAGTAACAGAAAAACATCTGGAAAATTCCCCCAAATAACTGGAAATTAAACGATAGACTTCCAAAGAACCTATGGGTCAAAATGACCTCAAGGCAAATTTTTAAATATTTTGAACTAAATGAAAATACAACGTATCAAAATTTGTGGGATGCAATAAAAAACAGTGCTTAGAGGAAAATTTATAGCATTTGGTGTACATATTAGAAAATAAAGACCCCAAATCAATATCCTAAGCTTCTACACACCTTAGCGAGATGACGGCAAGTGTTATCAAACACTTAAGGGAGAAATAATATTATTTTTTCACAATCTCTTCCAGAAAATAGTAGCAGGATGAAAACTTCCTACCTTACTCAATGAGTTCAATATTACTCCATGAGAAAACCAAATAAAATATTAAAAGTAAAGAAAACTACAAGTCAAGCATGGTAATGCGTGTCTATGCTCCCAGACCCTGAGAGGTTATAGCAGAAAGACAGCAAGTTCAACCTCAGCATGAGCAATTTAGGGAAACTGCCTCAAAATTTAAAATAAATAAATAAATAAAATAGCACTAGGAATATAGCTCAGTGTGAAGACCCTGGTTTCAAATCCCCAATACAAAATAAAATATCAAACAAAACAACAACTACAGACCAGTATATCTCATGAACACAGATGTAAAAATCCTCAAAAAATATTAACAAATAAAATCCAACAAGCCCAGCATAATGGAGCACACCTGTCATCCCAGCATTCTGGAAGGCTGAGGAGGAGAATCACAAGTAAGAGACCAGCCTGGGCATCTTAGTGAGACTCTGTCTCTAACTAAAAAAAATAAAAAATAAAAAGGGCTGGGATATAGCTCAGTTCAAAGACCCCAGGTTCAATCACCATCTCCACAAAATATAACAAATATGTACATCCAACAATGTATGCATGAAAAGAATTAAACACCACAATCAAGTGGGATTTATTCCGGATGTGCAAATCTTGTTCAACATTCCAAAAATCAGTGAGGAAAAATCATGATTACATCATTGACATCAAAAAGCATTTGACAATAATGTAACAACATTCCTTCATGATTAAAAATGTCAGCAAACTAAAAATAAAGGCTTCTTTAAAATTTTTATTTTACTGGTACATTTTAGATATACATAATGATCACATTCCTCATAGGAAATTAGTACCTGTACTTGATATATCTTGCTTCTTCTTTTCCCATTCCCCTCCCCTCCCTGCAACCCCTCTTGCCTTCCCTATTTACAAAAGCTGTTTCCATTTGTTCCTTCTTTTTTGTTCTTATCCCTTCTCCTCCCCTTAAAAGGGTAATTTATTTCTTTCTTTTGTCTTTTTGAGACAGGGTTTCACTACGCAGTTTAAGCTGGCCTTGAGCTCATTTCATAGCCCAGGCTGGCCTGGAACTCACAGTGATTCTCCTGCCTCAGCCTCCCCAGTGCTGGGATTACAGGCATGCGCCACCATGCCTGGCCAATAAAGGGAAATTTCTTCAATGTCATGAAGAATATCTACAAAAAATACCTACAGATAACATCACACTTAATGGGAAGAAGCTAGGCTCTTTCCCAGAAAACCCTGAGCAAAGCAAGCATGTCTTCTGTTACTCATCTGTCAACATCTTACCTGGTTGACAAAGACAATGAAAGGAAATAAAAGGTATATAGATTAGAAAAGAAGAAACAAAACAGTGTTTATTCACAAATGACTTGACGATCAATTCAGAAAATACCAAACAGTTGTACGGAAATCCCAAAAGGGGGAAAAAACAGCCTCGTGGAATTAATGAACAGAGTATGTAGTAAGAACACAAGATATAAAATCAATGTACAAAAATAAATTGCTTTCTCTATGTTGTCAATGGACTAGAATTACAAATTTTTAAAATACCATTTACAATAATACCTCCAAATAAAATACGGAGGTATAAATCTAAGAAAAAAGTATAGGGGACCAGGTATGGTGGTACACTCTTGCCACCCCAGCACTCAGGAGGCTGAGGCATGAGGATCACAAGTTCGAAGCCAGCTTGGGTTTCATAATGAGTTCAAGGCCAGCCTGGACTACATAGCAAGAGCCTGTCTCAAAAAAGGAGAAGAAGATAAAACACATATAAGATTTATATCCAGAAAAGTACAAATACTGATGGAAGGAATCAAAGAAGATCTAAATAAATATAATAAATATTTTATTCATTGAATGACTCAATATTATTAAGATATCAATCCTTCACAACCTAATCACAATCCCACTCTAAACTCAAGTTATATTGTAGCTAGTATAAACATATTCCAAAGCTCCATAGCAAAACACCTAGAGCAGCCAACACAATGCTGCAGATGAGCAAAGTTGGAGGACTCACACTAGCCAATATCAAGATTTAATATAAAGTTACAGTAATCAAGACAGCAGGATATTGCCAAAAGAAAAGATGTACAAACCAGGGGAACAAACAGAGACCCCATAAATAGATCCACACAAATACAGTCCACTAATATTTGATGAATGTGCAAAGGCAATTCAATGGAGAAAGGACAGTGTTTTCAACAATCTGCGCTGCAAAGACTGGGCACACATATGTGAAAAAGAGACCTAGAGGCACACACACTTGTAGTCCCAGCTACTCAGGAGGCTGAAGCAGGAGGACTGCTTGAGCCTATGAGTTTGAGGCCAATGTAGGTGACACAGCAAGAGCTCGTCTCAGGAAATGGGGGGAGGTGCATGCTTATGTCTGGTGGTCTGAGCAACTGATATGAAGGTAACAATATGCAGTGGAATTACTATGGTGAATTCCTACCATCTTGTCTAGTGAAACTCTGTATTATCTCTAATGTTTTATCTAATAATTATTTTCTTATTCTCTTTATTGGTTTGAGCAATCTTCCCTTCTTACATCTAGTGATCTGAGCAACGTAGCTGAGGATAGTGATATGTAATGTAACAACCACTGTTAATTCATATTATTTTCTCTTGAAACCCAGTATCACTTTTAATGTTCTTGCTTTGATTTGTTTATGTTTGTGATACTGGTATGCTGCTATTATTCTATTTTTTATTTGTTTGTTTCTCATTTACTACTCTCTTTAAAATAAAAAAAAATTTTAAAAAAGAAAGAAATGGGGGGTAAGGAGAAAAAAAGAGGACCTAGACAAAGACTTTTCACCTTTTATAAAAATTAACTCAAAGCGGATAACTAACCAAAATGTAAGGTGAAAAACTATAAAACTTCTAAGAAATAGCATATGGGAAAATCTACATGATCTCAGGTTTGGTGATGACTTTTTAGATACAACGCCAATAGGATGAGCCAGAAAAAAAACATTGGTAAGTTGGACCTCATTAAAATTAAAATATTCACCAGGGCCTGGCAGTGCATGCCTGTAATTCCTGCACTCAGGAGGCTGAGCCAGGAGGATCACCACGAATCTGAGGCCAGCCTGGACCACATAGCGAGACCCTGTCTCAATAAAATACAATAAAATAAAATAAAATTTCATGAGTTACTGGTATAGCTAGCTCAGTGGCAGTGTTAACCTAAAATGTATGAAGCCCTAGATTTGAACCCCAGAACATACACACACACACCAAAGTTTAGTTTTTTATAGAACAGTAGCAGCATACCAGTATCACAAACATCAACAAATCAAAGCAGGAACATTCAAAGTGATAGAGTCTCAAGACAAAATAATACGAATCAACAGTGGTTGTTACATTACACATCGCCATCCTCAACTACATTGCTCAGATTACCCGATGTAAGAATGAAAGACTGCTCAAACCATTATAGGGAATAAGAAAATAATTCTTCGAGAAAACAGTAGAGATAATGCAGAGTTTCACTAGACAAGATGGTAGGAGTTCACCCTTGTAATCCCATTGCATATTGTTACCTTCAAATCAGTTGCTCAGACCACCAGACACAAGCATGCACAGTCGATCAGAACATAAAAAGTTGTAATCATTAACTGTTCATTTCAATACACCATCAGATATCAGCAATACAGTTATCGCAGCTATTCATATATATATTTATATTTTGCATTCCAAAATTTAAAATCTCAAACTGGGTGTATAACTCAGTGGTACAGCACTTACCCAGCATGAATGAAGCCCTGGGTTTAAACCCCAGTACCACAGTAGAGAACCTGACAAACAATAAGTCAACCAGGCCATCAAAGTTACAATCAACAGCCCGAAACCATGATATGGTGTGATGTGAAGACACGATGACTCCATGTAATGTGCCATCCCGGAGGAGACAGCAGGTAAACACTAAGTAACTCTGAATAAAGTATGTACCTTAGCTAATATCAAAATAAATAGGGGAAAGATGAGAAGTTATTAATCCTAAAATCTGCACATTTTTCTATGAAGTAATTTAAAGAAAAGCTTTAAGGCCTATGGACAACATCATAGGAGTCCTTTTTAAGATTCAGCACATGAAATGACATGGTTTATGGCCCCACAGAGATATGGGCTGCTTTTTTTTTTCAAATTCAGAAAGGCCATTTTCCCAGACTAAATTTAGGGAACTTTCAGTATTGTGAGGGTGATAGATTCCAATGTACTTTCTCTTCTCTGTACACAGTCCACACAGTTGTGTGGGAAAAACTAACTGAGGTTACGGCAGTGAGGCTGTCCATGTGCTGGAGCCCAAGACATTCACCTTCATTGCCAGTTTGTCCCTGAAGAAAAACTTTGTACAGTATAGCGGAGCAAACCGAACTTAATCCACAAGTGAACTTGGTGCTTTTTCACCGTGTTTTTTCATTCTACTATGTTGGACGATTAGAGTTTTTATGATGAAACTCAGCAAGTGGTATGGGAAAGCCCAGCCTACCCTGTAGTAAACTTAGGCTTTGAAGTCATCCCTATTCCATTTCTATTTTATTTCCCATATCTAACTGCCCTATGGATTTTCCCTCTGAAATGTGTCCAGAACTCTCCCTTTCCATTCCTGTTGTCTTCATTCAGCCCTTCTGATCTCTTGCCTCCATTTGTTTGTTTGGTTTTTTGTTTGTTTGTTTCTTGAGACAGGTTCTCTCTATGTAGTTCAGGCCGACCTTGAGCTCACTGCATAGCTCAGGCTGGCTTTGAACTTGCAGCGATCCTCCTGCCTCAGCCTCCCGAGTGCTGGAATTATAGGCATGTGGCAATATGCCTGGCTATGGCCTAGATTTTTAAAACAATAACAGTTACTCTGTGCTTATGATAATTAACCTGATAAATACATACAAAATGAATAAATACGATACTTGAAAAAAAAAGTTAAAAAAAAAATAAGAGTTTCACTAGTCCTCCAGGCTCCAATGACACTTCCCCCCATTCCACCATCCAGGCTGCCAAGTCTTAAAAACTCAAATCTGATCACATCATTTCTCTGCTTTGAAATCATTTACTGATATCTTGGTTGTAAGATAAGGTCCCAAAATGTACACAGTATGGCCCTGCCTAGATCGATATCCTTCCACATCTCTTGCTGTCCTTCCTTCTACTCCAGCTGCCGCCACCGCCCACTCCGTAGACCTGAGACACACAGACTCTGCGTTTCTAGAATTCAAAAGGCCTTCTCATGCTGCCGTGCCTCTACCTGTGCCACCCCCTCTGTCAGAAACATCTTCTCATTCAATGGTTAAGGCACACTGGGTAAAAAGACAAGGCGGCAAGGAAAAGAAGGGAATAGAAGAACATTATTAAAACAGCACAGTCCTCGGCTCACATCTGAGTAGTCAGTAAATACTGAATGAACAAATGAATGAATGCAATGTCAGCCGCAAGGGTTAGGCTGCAGAGGCTGGCAAGTGAGAACAGATGGACTCTGACAACAGCTGAATGTTTTCCTATTTTCTTCCCCCTCTGCTGCTTTCAGATCTCTGTGTTTATGTTTCTTCTTATCTACAGACGACTCTAACACTACCACAGATGCACTTAGTCATGCCATGCATAATTTATTTATTCATTCCTCATAAATCAATTCCTCTAGCCATCTGGAAAACAAGAACCACTTTCACTGCCTTTTTTTTCACTACCTTTCAAGCTTCTTCTAATTAATCTTTTTCGTACGTGCTATTGCTCCCGGTACAAAATGTATTTTATGTACAGTATTACCACCACATATCAAGCATTTTGCTTTTTTGCTGGTATTGTCTTTATGAGGAAATCCCATGCTAACATATTAAGTGAAGTAAGAATAATTCAAAAGCAAAGCAAGAAAACTGCATCACTACAGGGTATAGTAAATGGATGGATTTTTGCGTCGGGCTCATGGAGAGCAGCCTCATTATTTCAGTCAGATCTCGTAAACCACAAGCAATCATTCTCCTATAAAAGCAAGTGAAAAGCGATGAAGGACTGCTCATGTAAAAACACATTCTACGATTACAGGCAATGTCAAAAATCTTGTTCTGCCTCAGTTTTTTAGTTCATGAAATGGGAATAATAAAGTTTTTTGCCCCAATCATCTACTGAGAGTAATGTGAATACACATAAAGTACTTTGGTTGATGGACATGGTGGTACATATCTGTAATCTCAACTACATGGGAGGCTGAAGCAGGATGATCACAACTTCAAGGCCAGCTTGGGCAATTTAGAGAGATCCTGTTTCAAAATAAAAATCACTGAGGACGTAGCTTAGCACTCCCTGGGTTGAACACCTAATACTGCAATAACAACAGCAACAACAATGTACTTTGTTGATGCTGGTGCTAAATTAAGTCCATTTTCTGTTAGAAACTATAACGATTAAGCTCCACCGCTCTGGTCTAACAGAAGGCTTAAATATAGGTTTCAATTTAAGGATAACTAACCTCTTTCCTAGAGCCACTGAGAGTTAGAACTGACAATGTTTATAAAGTGGAGGTGCTATGCAAACACAGTTCCCTGTTGTAGAAGTACACAAATATGAGAAAAGATTCGACGTCAAACCGTGAGCACTTCTCTCATGAACTTTAAATCTGGGACTATCTCCCACTGTCCCTAGCCTGAGTTAGCTTTCCTAGGCACATTTCTCATCAGCCTTTTTAATCTGTGTATTTCACACTGGCAAGTCTAGCCCAAGTTGGTCATCTTCTCAGAGCAGCCTTCCCTGACTTGCCTAACTAAAGTGTTAGTCCCTTGTTAGCATCTATTCTCATTTTGTTTATTTCCATCCTAGTACTTATCACAATGGGTAACTAACGATGTAATCTGGCCACAATTTTACCTCCATATCCACAGGTTCCACATCTATGGATTCAACCATGAACTGAAAAGAATTCTGTTTTAAAAACTGTGCCTGAGCAGGGCATGGTAGCACATGCCTATAACCGGTAGTCGGGGAGGCTGAGGCAAGAGGACTGCAAGGATGAGCCTAGCCTGGGCAAATCAGGGACTTAAAAGAGATTGTATCTACAAATGAAAAAATTCTTAAAAAGGCTGAGGGTATTGTGCAGTGTGAAAGCCCTGGGTTCAATGTCCAGAGGAAAAAAAGAAAATTTTTTAACAAAAAAAATAAATAAAACACACACACACACACACACACACACACACACACACACCCCAAAAACAAAATTGTGCCTGTACTGAATATACACAGACTTTTTTCTTGTCATTATTCTCTAAACAATGCAATGATTTACATAGCATTTATTTTGTATTAGGTATTATAAGTAATCTAGAGATGATTTAAAGTACATGGGAGGACGTGCATAGGTTCTATGCAAATATCATATCATTTTATATGAAGGTCTCAGGCATCCACAGGTTTTGGTATCCTTGGGGGTCCTAGAACCAATCCCCCTTAGATACCAAGGGATGACTTGATGGAGACCACTATGAAGAAGCTCTGAGCAGGATTTGATATTAATCAATTGGCTTTCTGTGTTTACTTGTGAGTCTGGAGATGGGCAGCAAACCCATAGCAAGTGAACCTCTATGAGTCACTGGGCCTGGCGGAGGCCTGCAGCGGCCTGTGATGCCATGATGCCTCAAAGGACAAGATAAGGCCACAGCTGAGGATGCCTGCCTGGCTCCAACCCCAATTTACTAAACAGAGACTGTAACTGCAGGCATCTCACTCCTGCGGTGAATGTCAACCTAGAGATAAGACAGTCTCCTAATTAGCATACTTTACTACCTGGGGAAGTCTTTGAACTGTCTCCCAAAGTCCTGCTCAGTTCCCCTGCTTTCCTCATTATCCCCCCTCCTTTGTTTGAAAACCAAATAAGTAAGTGGCCACCCAGAAACGTTCTTTGTGTCAGTCCCCAAAGAATCTCCAATTCTGCTAGAGAGTTTTTACCTTTCTGGAGCTCTAAAAAGCATACAGCTTGTCTCTTTTACTTAAGCCCTTGCTGTCCACTCTTTGGGAGGTTGCGGGCCTGATCAGTCTGCAACAATGACTGTATTTATTTGTTAACTATTCTCCCCTATTAGATCTAAGCTCCAGGGGACTATTTGTCTTAATTCCACCACTCTGTATCCCCAGTATTTACAACAGTGTCTTATTCATAGTAAGTGCTCAAACAACTATGTTGAATGAATGGCTGAAGGAGCTTTATCCTCACAGTTGACAGTAAGGTTAATTCAAATGTTTTGGCATGCCTTTGAAGGCTACAACTTGCCTATTTAGGCATGCATTCTGCCTTGTTATACCCCTCTATGTTATGCCTATTGCCGTCTCTATAAAAGCTTGCTTTTTGTCTGGGAGGCTTTTCCTATAAACAACTCATCTTTCAAGGCCCTGCTCTAATACAATTTTCTGAGAACTCTTCTCCCATCCTTAACAGATACACAGATACATACTCATGAAATGATCCCTCTGCTGACTTACTCTAAGAACTGTAGCATTTATAATATAGGATTATAGCAGCAATGATGATAATAATAATAATAATAATGCAGTGGCACCTTGGTTCACGAACTTAATTCTTTCCACGATTCTAGTCACAGAATTTGTTCTGACCAGAATTGTGGAATAAGTTCTATGACCAGAATCGCGGAAAGAATTAAGTTCGTGAACTGAGGCACCACTGTAATAATAATACCTAGCTTCTTAGGAGACAGAGTCTCACTATGTTGTCTCAAACTTCTGGGTTCAAGTGATCTTCCTACCTGAACCTCCCAAGTGCTGGGACAACAGGCACACCACAACTCCTGCCTGATAATTAACATTTTATTAAGCATATAACTCTATGCCAGGTACAATTATGAGCACCTGACATATATTATCTCATATAATCCTGAAAACAACTCTAAGAGGTAGGTATTATTTATAAGTACTTTGAGGGAGGCAGTGCTAGAGATTGTATCTGGGGCCTTCACATTAATCTACATCACCAGCGCTTTTAAAATTTTATTTAGAGGCAGAGTCTTACTATTTGTTAAATTGCCCAACCTAGGCTTGACTTGTGATCCTCCTGCCTCAGCCTCCCAGTGTACTGGGATTATAGGCATGTGCCACTATGCCCAGGTGTTATAAGTACTTTGTGTAGCTCTTTAGCTAGATAGAATTAATTAAATGGAGGTAGGGATAGTGTCTTAAAGCCTTGCTGATTCTCAGATCCTAGAAAGGTGTCTACAAAGCCATATGCCCTTCATATGAATTTGCTAGGTAATGATTTCTGCTACTACTTTCTTTTCCTCAGATTTTACTTTGAAAATGGCAATTCCAGTCAAAGAACCAGACAGTAGTTTTAAAGTAATCATAAAAATTTAATCTTAACATGATATGGTCCTTTCCAAATATAATAAGAAATTCAAAAGTGGGTGTAAAAAAATTTTTTTAAATTAAAATAAAAAAATAAAAAGCTGGGCATGGTGGTGCATGCCTGTAATCCCAACACTCAGGAGGCTGAGGCAGTAGGATCACTGTGTGTTTGAGGCCAGCCTGGGCTACATAGTGAATTCAAGGCCAACCTGGACTACATAGCAAGACTCTGTCTCAAAAAAACAAAAAGAAGGAAAGAAATTCAAAAGTTACCAAAAAAAAGTGATACGGTGATACATCTGGTGTCTTAGTTACTTTTTTCTCTTTGATGAAATAAAATACACTCACAAGTTAAGGGACTAAAGGTTTATTTAGCTCACAGCTTGTAGAGGTTTCACTCCCTAACTGGCTGGCTCCAAATGAGAGACATCTCAGAAGAGAAACAGTTCATGGTGGGCAGAAGGTAACAAGGCAACCAGGGACCACCACCGCTCTTTCTATCCCTTATATCTTATCCAGGCTACTTAGGGCAGGTAACATTCACACCCTTAATCCTAGTGCCCTTGATCCTAGCATTGCACCATGAATTAATCCTAGAGTCACACACCCTAGATCCATCCACCCCCAAAAAAGCCCCACCTATGACCCTATGATAGGAGGCTTTGGGAGGGACATCTAGACACAAACCATAACATTCTGTCCCTAGCCCCCAAAGACTAATGCAAATCCCTTTATGGAAAAGGCATTTAGTCCATCTCTAAGAGTTGCCCAAGTCCTAATAGTTTCAGTATTGCTGAAAAGCCCAAGTCCAAAGTCTCCTCTGAGATGTAAGGCAAACTCCTAGCTGTGAGTCCCTGCACAAATGAAGAAAGTTAAGCACTTCTAACATTTAACAGCACAAGACTGGCATTTTCATTCTAAAAGTTACAAACATGGGATACCAAGGAATGGGAACAAAGGAAGACCAAATCCAACAGGACAAACATTAAATCCCACAGTTCTACTTCTAGCATCCCTGTCAATCTGTGGCAAGTTGTGAACTCCAAAGGGCTTGGGTGACTCTTCCCCTATGGGATTGCTGGTGGGTGCAGTTCTTGGGGCTTCTCTCATGGGCCGGTTCTACTAACTCTTCGCAGCTTTCTTCAGATGATCCATGTTCCTGGCTTTTCCAACCTTCTGGGGTCTCCACTGCACCTTCAGCTTCACACTCACAGCCTCACACACTGCCCTCTTAGGGGCACACTGCCTGGTCTCCCAGGTCTTCTTCTGAAATCTAGGTGGAAGCCTTCTTGACTCCACAGTTCTGGCATTCTGCATGCACCTAAAACCAGTGCCATGTGCATGATGCCAAAGACTGTTGCCAGGTGGAGCAGTAGCCACAATTCCCTCTCTCTTGGCTGCAGGGGTTGAGTGCCTGGATCTCTGAGCACTCTGTATCAAATTCTGAGGAACAAATTCTCTAGGCCACCATTATTTTGGAACATGGTGCTCTGCAGCTTTCTTCTCAAATCAAAATCTTTCACTTTTGCAACTTTGAGACTGCAAAGGGTGGAGTCCTACTGATTTGGTGATGCCTTCAGGCCATCTTTTCTATTCTGTTCCTTCTCAGCAATCAAGATTTCCTCTGCTCTATTTTTGCAATCCACAACTTTTCTAGAGCATCCTTTCTGGCCAAACTCACAATGTTTTAAATCATTCTGCAGGCCTCTTTGCTCTTGATTCTCAAGAGCTCTTGATTCTCAAGAGCAGTGCTTTGAGATCTGTCTAAAAGCACCCAACAGCAGCCATGCCACAGCCTCAACATTAGATTGCCTTGAAATTTCTTCCACAAGATTGATTAGGCTGCCACCCTTAATCTTAGTCTCAGGCAAAGTCTCTGGACATGAGCAAACTGCAGACAAACTTGCTGCTGGAGTCCAACAACCAATGCAGTCCTTCCCAGCAGAAACCTCCTGAGCCTGGTCTTTACCGGCAGATTTTCCATCAGTTTTCTGATTCTCTGAGCTCTGACCAAAATCTCCCATACAGAACAGCCCCAGCTGTACTTTTTCACTTGGCATCTCCAAGCATTTTCTAACTCTTCCCACAAGTGAGTCCCAAAGGCTCTTGAACCACGTAGTCAGGTATAGTCACAGCAATGACCCCACTTCTCTGGTACCAAATTCTTAGTTACTTTTCTCTCATTGCTGGGACAAAATACCTGACACCCAAGGTTAAAGGGGAAAGGTTTATTTAGCTCACAGTTTGTAGAGGTTTCAGCCAATAATCGGCTGGCTCCAAGGTATGGTAGCACATGGCAGACACACCTCAGAGAAGAAACAGTTCATGGTGGAGGGTAGCAAAGCAACAAGAGACAACCACAGCTCTTTCTATACCTTATATCTTATCCAGGATACTTAGGGCAAGTAGCACTCACACCCTTAATCCTAATGCCCTTGACTCTAGCATTGCACCATGAATCAGTACCAGAGTCACACACTCTAGATCCATCTACTCCTGAAAAAGCCCCACCTATGACTCCACGAGGCTTTGGGCAGACATCTAAACACAAGCCATAACACCCGGCTATATAAAAACTAGAAATATTTACAGATTAAAAAAAGAGGGCCGGGGAAAAAGCTCAGCAGCACAGTGCCTGCCTGGCAAGTGCAAGGTCGTGAGTTCAATTCCTGGTACCAAAAATAAATAAATAAAAGAAAAAAAGAAAGTTGTCATGTGTGGTGGCACACACCTGTAATCCCAGCACTCAGAGGCTGAGGCGGCAGGATTATTGCAAATTCTAGGGCAGCCTAGGTTACACAGTGAATTCAAGGCCAGCATGAACTATATAGTGAGACCCTGTCTCATCCCTCCTCCCCTAAAAGGGGGAACTGAGGATGTAGCTCAGTGGTAGAACATGCCTAGGTTCAATTCCCAGGAATCCAATGAAATAGTTTAAAAGACAAAAGAGAAATAGAAAAATATGCATTTAACCTATATCAGAAAAAGGATTAGTAATAATATATGAAGGGCTCCTAGCACCCTCTGAGGCTGAGGCAAGAGGATCACAAGTTCAAGGCCACCCTGGGCAATTTAGCAAGTCTCTATCTCAAAATAAAAAAATTAAAAGGGCTGGGGATTTAGCTCAGTATGAAGGACCTGCATCCAATCCCCAGTACCACAAAAGAAAGCATATGAAGGGTTCCAATAAATAAATAAGAAAAGATAATCAGACCATTACAAAACTAAGAACAATATATAAAGAGGAAACTTCCAAAAAAAATTAAGAAGTTTAGTAAATATATGGCACTATGTTCAACTTCATTAACTAAAAATTAATTTAAAATGGAATACAAAATAATAGAAGAAAATATTTATTCACCTTATCACATTGTAAAGATGACAAGTAATAATTTTCAGCACATGAGAGGTTGTAGGAGAAATAAGTACTTTCCTGCACTCATGCTACAAAAATATTCTCATATGTTTAAAAGATACATATATGTATACACACACACACACACACACACAGAGAGAGTTGATCATTGCATTACTGTCCATAATAATAACAGATGAGAAAAAATTAAAATGTGCATTCATAGAAGATCAATTAAGTAAACTATAGAACAATCATACCCATAGTCACAGAAGAAAATGATGTGATTGGGTAACTAAATAATCAATGAAGAGAATTTCACTTTATAGATATACTCTGCAAAACTTTTTCCTTTTTAAAAAATTTTTCTTGAAACAAGGAAAATAGTTTGGAATTTTCTTACGGAGTTAATATATGTTTATCATGTAAGTCAGCCCTCCCACTGCTGGGTACACTACTAATCAAGAAAGAGATAAATTTCTAAGGCATTAAGCTAGATAAAATAAGTCAGTCTCAAAAGGGGGCATCTAATTCCATGTATATGATATCTTTGAAAAGAAAAAGAAAACTATAGGAAAAGAAAAGATCAGTAGTTCCAGGGGTTGTGGAAGAGGGAGGCCTGAGCACAAAGGGGTAGCAGGGAGAAATTTTTTTAGCAAGTTGAACTGTATCCTGTTAGTGATGCTGGTTACAAGAATCTAGGCATGTGTTAACACTCACAGAACTGCATATGCCTGAACAGAAATTAACTTTATTGTACATAAATTGAAAGAATTTACTAAACAGAAATAGTCATCATCAGTAATGATACCTTCTATTTCTCGGTCTAGGGGAGGAACATCATCTCTCATGGAGAAATCCATAGCTGTCCCTGGTATGTCCATCAAGTCTTCATCACTGGAGCTGCTCTGAAAGCTACTAAAACTTCCCTGCTGAAAGCCTCTGTTATCCATGGCTCCTGCGTAGAAGGAAAAACAGGAGGATTACAGCAATGACCTCCCAATTCCTCACCACTTTTACTTTCCCTCCCATATACCACTTGAATGATTTTAAAGTATTCAACTCAGTATCAGTGAGTACATATGCAATGCTGTCCATCATCACTATACATTTCCAGAACTCCTGCATCATCCCAAATAGAAATTCTATATCCAGAAACAATACATGCCTCAGCCCTTGGTAACCTCGACTGTACTTTCCATCTCTATAGATTTGCTGACACTGCATATTTCACATAAATGGAATCATACAGTGTGTCTGATTTCTGATTTAGCATGTTTCAAGGTGCATCCATGCTGCACAGTGTATCAGAATTTCATTCTTTTTTTTTCCCAGTGCTGGGAACAGAACCCAGGGCCTCACGCACATTGGCAAATGCTACACCTTCAGTCATTTTTATTTTTTTTTATTTTGAGACTCGGTCTCACCAAGTTGCCAAGATTGACCTCAAACCTGTGATCTTTCTGCCTCAGCATCTCAGGGTGTGGTGAAATTAAAGAGATTACATACGTGTGCTAGAAAGGTTGGCTTTTTCTTTCTTTTTGAGATAGGATCTTGCTATATAGTCCAGGCTGATCTTGATCTCACTATGTAACCAAGGCTGGCCTCACACTCACAATACAACTGCCTCATCTTTGAGAGTGCTAGAATTACAGGCATGCACGACCATGCCCAGCTAACTTTTCCAACATTTCTATGCCCAGGCATTGTAACTCCTAGAGCAGATGAGGAAATTAAAGCTCAGAAATGCTAAGTAACCTGCCCAGTTAATACTTTTTTCAAGTGAAACCCCAAATCACGTGCTCACTTTCATTAATACTTCACTTGTGATAAAGCAACTAGCCTGACTTAAGTGTGAGTGACATTTAGGAACCATTACTAAGTATGATTCATTATGTGATAGGGAAGCAGAAAACAATGACGCTATGCAGGCCAGATGAGATGCAGGCCAGATGAGATGCAGACTGGGAGGAAAAGATTCGGGAATTAACAACATCAGCGTCGTAGTAGAAACGAAGAGAACAGATCCTCCAAGGAAATTATCTGTGTACTTATGGGTAAGTATGAATACAAGTAAAAGATACGCATTCTCACTGTCCTGTAGTATACACAAATAGGCTCTAGTCTGTGCAAATGTGAACTAAATAGTAGGTTATATCATTTTTTGATTATATATTGAAAGGAAGGGAAGGGGTCAAAATTACCCCAAGGTGCTAATTAATGTACAAAATCATTGATCAAAACACCATTTTCTCAGGCATAAAAGCCAGCTTTGCGGTGTAGATTATTAAGTCAGTCTGGGGATACCATGAATTCAGCTTTTGCAACCTCAGTCGAGTTCCTTTCCCACAATCAATAACCCATCCTTGCTGGACTTTTCTTCCTTTTCTATCCTGCTTAGTCCACTCCCCGTCTCGTGACAGAAACTCCTCACTTGTGAAATTTTTAAAATTCCCTGTCTCAGCTTCCACTTCTAGGGAATTGGACAGAACACAAGACTAGTAGCAGGTTTTTTTCTTATTATTAACAACACATACAAAATCTTAGTTCTCTCTGTCATCACTCCCGTAATCCAGAAAAGGTATTTTTACTCTTTTCATTCTGTATTGATATTGGTGAAATTGTTAACAGCAAATCTATAAGAACCTTCACTTTGGACTTTAGGACACATGCTAGCTCATGTAAGTTTATTTTCTTTTAAAAGATGAAAATATTTTGACTGTTTTACAAACAACTGCACCCTGTACCCAATACTGCAACTCTTAGGAAGGATAAAACCAGCAAACATTGTTGGGTAATATTCATAAAACATAACCTTTGGATGTACTATGCACCACACAGAATCACATGACAAAACTGCCAACTTATGGGCTTATTTCACTTCCAAAGCTTGTTTCTTAGAACACTATTGGATTTGTGTAAAGTACACTATGCATGTAAACATATTACCATTTATTTTACTTATAAGAATGACTCACCATTAGCAGCACACAAAGCCATAGACACACACATATAACATGCAACAGCTACAACTGAAGCTAAGTACTTACATCATGATTTTTTCCTCTTATAAGACGTTGTCCTCCTTTCTGGAAATGCAGTCCTTTACCTTTGACTGTCCTTGGTTTTGTTTTTTGTTTTGTTTTGTTTTGTTTTGTATTGTTTTGTTTTGCTTTGTTTTGTTTTGCTTGTGGTGCTGGGGATAGGTCCAGGGTCTCATGCCTGCAAGGCAAGTGCTCTACCACTGAGCTAGACCCTTCATCCTTCTGTCAGGGCTTTCTATGCTTGGCATTGAATTTGACATCAGCAGATTCTTTCAAACCATCAGCATGTCTGTATTGATTGCTAATTCTCTCCCCACTCCCCCAATTTCTCAACTGATACTGGCCAGGATTCAAAATTTTGGAAAAGGTAAATTTTCTTAAAAGTGACAGAGGAATGCCCATATAAAATAGCTACCTGGAACAGAACTTGTTTTTTTTTTTTGTTTGTTTGCAATATATAATAATTACATTCACCTTGGGGAATTGATACATATGCACATTGCATCTCGGTCATTTTAACCCCTCCTTCCCACTCTACTCTCCTTCTCCCCAGATTGCTTCCCATCTCCACCGAGTCTACTCTCCTATTTCTTCCCATAGCCCTTTTATTTTGCTCATTAAATTATTTATACTTTTGGGTCTCTCATATTAGAGAAACCATGCAATATTTAATCTTCTGTGTCTGACTCATTTTACTTAGCATTATAGTGTCAATACATCTATTTTCCTACAAATGATTCAAATTTATCCTTATGACAGAATAGTACCCCAATGTATATTTATGTACTACACTTTCTTTATCCACTCCTCTGTTAATGGGCATATAGGCCACTTCCAAGATTTAGCTATTATGAATGGTGCTGCTATAAATTTTTTTTTTTTTTTGGTTTTTTTTTTCCGGTACCAGAAATCGAACTCACGACCTTGCGCTTACCAGGCAGGCGCTGTGCCACTGAGCTAAATCCCCAGCCCCGGTGCTGCTATAAATGTGAGTATTCATGTATCACTATAATATGATGTCTTTAACTCTTCTGAGAAGATACCCATAAGAGGTATAGCTCTGTCAAGTAGAATTATTCCACCTCCTCCTACTTCTTTTATTGAGACAGGGTCTCTATGTAATGTAGATTGGCCTTGAACTCACTATGTAGCACAGGCTGGCCTCAAGCTCCCAGCAATCCTCCTACCTCAGCCTCCCAAGTTCTGGGATTACAAGTGTGCACCACCACGCCCATCTGTCAAGCGGAATTTCTACTCTTAGTTCTTGAGGAATCTCCATATTGATTTCCACAGTGGTCCTATGAGTTTACATTCCCACCAATGAAGAAGGGTCCCTTTTTCCCCTCAACCTTGCTAGCATTTGTTGTTTTTTGAGTCCTTGATAACAGCCATTCTTGTTCTAGCAAGATGGAATCACAGAATTTTTTTGACTTGCTTTTCTCTAATGCCCAAAGTTGCCAAGTATTTTTTTCATGTATTTATTGGCTATTTTTTTCTTCTTCTGAGAAAAGTCTATTCATAAATACCTTTCAGTAATAACTCTCAATAGAAATGATCAAAACCCCCAAATCATGATACACAGGCTGAAAGAAAGAAAGAATGGAAATACATACATATATATACACACACACACACACACACACACATATATACATACACATACACACACAAGATAGCTAAGATTATTGTACTACTACTTGCTATTGGTTTTTGAAAGGAACAGTTAATGTTTAATTGTTTGATCAATTAAGCATACCTATATCTGGTAATCTGAGTAAATACTCTGAAGATAACCATAAGTAATACAACAACCACTGTTGATTTCCTATCATCTTATTTTGAAATTCTATATTGTTTTTATAGTTTTTGTGTTATTTTGTTTTTGTCTTTGTTTTTGTTATTTTGTTTTTGTTCTTTTCTGTTTAAAATGTTTAAAAAGATACACAGACTAGAACACTGGATCAAAAAACAAAACCAACCAGGTGTTGTGGCATATGCCTCTAATCTCAGCATTCAAGTGGCTCAGGCAGGAGGATCACCTCAAGTTCAAAGCCACTGTGGATTATATAGTGAGTTCAAGGACAGCCTGCACTACATAGCAAAACTCTGTCTGAAAATACTCAAAAACAAAACAAAACAACCCCCGCCACACACACAAACCCAACTAAGATGTTGCCTACGAGAGATACTTCATCCATAAAGAGACACACAGACTGTAAGTAAAGGGATGGAAAATAATCCTATATCTTAAGCCATAAAACATACTTAAATAAATACAAAAGAACTGCTTTCCTTGAGGTTCATAATAGTGACACTGTAGAAGATCATAAGCCAATTATTTGGTAGACTATTTCTCAATTTTGTTTTGTTTGATGTTTGCTCCTGAGCAGATTCAAGGTACACATCTTTGGCAGGAATAGCAGAGAAGTGATGCTGTGGTTTTCTAATTGTATCCTATCAGAGGGCATGTGCTTTTTATTTGTCCTATTGATTACGATGTTTATTTGATCACTTGATAAAAATAGTATCTTCCAGGCATCTTCAGTGTTAATATATTTTTTACCTTGTAATAGAGATTATTTTCTGGTAAGGTACTTTGACACTAAGTAAATAAACCATTTCCTATAAAATACTTATTTAATCATTATGCATTTATATATAAGTAGAGTCCTATATTATTTAATGAGTTATAATCCATGAATATAATTTTTTATGTTCAATTTTTCAACAAATGTAGCCAGTGGGAACTTCTTTCAAGCTAGCTTCTGTCCTTTTGACATGTTCCCATAATGCTTTGAGAATTACTTTAATCTCTATCACAAAACACATTCCACGCTTATCTTGTACTTTTGTGCTCCACTCTTAGATTCATCCATTTATTCCAGCAAACCTGAGTCGTTTCAGTCAAGAACAATATTTAGATAGAAGGTGAGACCTGGATGCAAGGTACGTGTGTATTGGTATTGTGGTGGGGCTTTTCCCAAACTCTTTCTTTACCTGTGGGCAAAGGTAGGGTGTACACATATACAAGTATACACACATTTTCACATATTTTCATCTCCATCTCCATATATTGACCACATAGATAACTTACATACATATGTGTACACATACATACACACACACTCTACTGGTTTTCACTTATAACTCTGATTTAAATCCAACATGACAGGGTGCAATCTAGCTTTTTTTCTCTTCCTGTATTTGTACTTTATTTCACTGACAATGGAAAATCTGCATCCTAACACCCTTAATTTCTTTCAGCTTTCTTGAACAATGCCCCCCTATATAATCTCCCATGTCCTCCCCAACTCTGTTCCCTGCACAGATGTTCTCTGCACGCCTGCCAAGTTCTGATTCACGAAACTGAACTGTTATCTCATGTAAATGTCTTCTTCACAATGTTCAGGTCGTATATGTATGTGAAGTCCAGACACCATCTTTATTTGGGGTCAGTGCTGAGACAGGGTCTTGCTATGTAGTTCAACCTTGAACTTGTGGTGCTCCTCCTGTCTCAGCCTGAAGAGTTCTGGGATTACAGCTGTGTGCCACCATGCCCACTTCACACACCATTTTCAATGTACTTAAATTCTCACACCTCAAGTCAAGCTGCCCTTCCAAGTGGTCCATTCTCACATCACTTGGGCACTGATTCTCTAAGCTGGCTGCTTCTATACATAGACATACTCTTCAAGGAACAAACAAACAAATTTTATATTTTAAAAAAGTTCTTCTACTTTATTCTAGATCCTAGTTCCCATCTGAATGAGATAAAAAAAAAAAAAATGCTTCCCAGCCTTAATCTGATTTACTTTATTTTATCCTTCTAGGAAAACAAACTCAAAATCTGAAACGCTCCAAATTCTGAATCTTTTTGAGAACTGACATATGCCACAAGTGGAAGATTCCACACCTGACTTCCTGTGATGGCTTACAGTCAAATGGAAGCACACTGAAAATACTATATAAAATTACCTCTAGGATATATGTACAGTGTACACGGTATGTGAGACATAAATGAACTTGATATTTAGACTTGGGTCTCATTCCCAAGATATCTGAGAATATATTTGCAAATATTCTGAAATCTGAAAAAAAAATCCAAAAGCTGAAACACTTTTAGTCCCAAACATATTGTAGAAACAAACCTGAGCCTCCAGCATTTGTGTGTTGCCCCTTTGTCATAGATCAGATGGCTAAAGATGCATGGGACTATATTGTCTGCTGAACAAACACCAGAGAAAAAATAGCCTCTTTAACAAATGGTTGAGGGGACTGGCTATCCACATGCAGAAGAATGAATCTAGACCATATCTCTCTCTAAAATAAAATAAAATAATCAAAGACATAGGCATTGAAACAGAAACACTGAATATGCTGAAAGAAAAAATTGTAAAACACCTGAAAACACAGGCATAGGCAAGGACTTCCTAAACAGAACTCCATTTGCACAAGAAATAGTCTAAGAAACAAGTGGATCATATCAAATTGAAAAGCTTTGGCACTGCAAAGGAAACAACAGAGTGAAGAGACAACCTACAGAATGGGAAAATATTTTTGCTAGCGACTCCTCTGATAGAGGACTAGTATCTAAAACATATAAAAAAACTCAAAAATTTTGACTGCCCACAAAAAAGATCAAATCAAAAAATAGGCTGAAATGAATAGACACTGTTATTTACAGCTTATATCTAGATGCTCCCCTAAGCCTCAGGTGCTCAGGGGTTGGGCTCGGGGAAGGTGACTGGATGATGGGTGTGTGATACTGGGTTAGTCCACTGATGGGCTTATAGCTGGGTGTGATGGTGGGAAGTGAAGTCCGGTGGGAAGAGGTGGGTCACTGGTGTGGTCTGGAAGGATATATATCTCTCTTTCTCCTTTGATCCTCTCTCTGCTTCTTGCTGCCAAACCAAGTGCAGTTTTTCCTCTGCCATGCCCCTCTTGCACACTGCTCTGCCTTGTAACTAGCTGACTATAGAATAAAACCTCTATAAACTGTGAGCAAAAATAAACCTCTCCTCCTTTTAACTTATGAGTGTCAGGTATTTGGTCCCAGCAAGAAGAAAATAAGACGGACACTTCTCAAAAGAAGAAGTATAGTTGGGCATGGTGACCCATGCCTGTAATCCCAGAACTGGGGAGGCTGAGGCAAGAGGATCGCCACAAGTTCGAGGCCAGCCTAGGCTACATAGTGAGTTCAAGGCCAGGTTGAACTACATAGTGAGACCCTGTCTCAAAAAAAAAAAAAAAACTAAAAAAGAAGTATAAGTGACCAATAGGTACATGAAGAAATGCTCACTGGCCATTAAGGAAATGCAATCACAACAATACTGAGATTGCATTTTACTTCAGTAAAAATGACTACCTTCAAGAACTCAACAAATAACAAATGCTGGCCAGGTTATGGGGGAAAAGGGACCAAGGAACACTTCTACATTGTTGGTGGGAATCTAAACTAATACAAACACTATGGGAATCTAAATGGAAATTCTTCACAAAACTAAAAATAGAAATTCCATTTTACAGAGCTATAGCTCACTATAGTGATAGATGCACACCATTTTTATAGAAGAACAGTTCATAATAGCTAAATCCTGGAAGTGGGCCTATATGCTCACCAACAAATGAATGCATAAAATGTGGTATTTATACACAATAAAGTATTAGTCATAAAGAAGAATTAATGTGAATCACTTATAAGAAAATGGATGCATCTTTAGATTATAATGTTACAGTATAATAAATGAGACACAGATGATTAAGCATTGCATGGTTATTCTAAGAAACTAAAAGTATAAATAATTTAAAGAGCAAAATAAAGGAAAGATGATTAAAAACAGGTAGGTAGACTTTTTGCAAATGGGGAAGGGAATCTAGGGAAGAGAGAAAGCAGGGGAAGGGATAAAGGGCAAAGGGGATAGAAATGATCAAGATGTGGTCTATATCTGTACATCTCCCCCAAAACTAATGCAGTTATATATCACATGTAGTAATAAAAGACCATATTGAAAAGAAAATGCATTTTTCATAATGTCCTTTAAAATGCTTAAACGATTTTAAAGATTGACATGGCTAAGTACCTGAAAATGTATGCATACCAAGAAAAAGTATCCTGTTTATGTTATTTTTTAATATTCAGGTAAACAGTATTACTATCCCTTAGGTGACACACATACACATACACACACACACACACACACACACACACACACACACACACACCTTAGTACCTCTGTATTTTTGTGACCAAGTATCATGTTTGGAAATCATTTTTGAAAAGGACCATTTTTCTTCATAAAGTCAATTTACTGCAATATCAGTGCTCCTTTTTAAGTGCGGGTAGCATCAGAGTCAATACTTACAGTTAATATTTGTCTCACTCTGAGATTCACTACATTCAATGAACCTATAAATACCATTCAATCTCATTTGCAGGCACTATAGATTTCTAGAAACTTTCAAATGAAACAAGCACCATTTTAGCTGATGAGAAAAACTAAGGCTAACAGAGCAGCACAAATCAAGAAGTTTTCTTTCAGTGTAAATTTATTAAATGCCCATGAGTTCTGTACAGTGATTAGCAGTGAAAGAAAGCAAGAAAATATATCAGGTAATACAGAATCCCTTTCTTTTCTTCCAACTGGTTATGTTTCATTCCGGAAGCGATTTAAAATACATGGTTCTAGCAACTCTACATTAGCCACAAAAATCATAGGGAGAAAAAATATGAGAAGTCCAAAAATAATTTACATTTGGTTCTGGAATGCATCCTGCAGTCATAGTTTTGACGATCGTACCTATTGTTCTGCAAATTTACTAGAATAATGACGTCGCAAGAGATGACTTTACAAAGAAGCTGGAAATCCTAGTTTACCCATAGGGACCTTACAAACTTCTTCCTGCAATTCACTGACATGTAACAATCCGGCTAAACTGAGTTGCCTCATTTGAAACATTTCCCGAAGCAGCTGTCAGGTTCACTATTTTGGTTATAAAATGTTTCCTAAATAAATGCATTGAAAGAAAGGATCACCAAAGGAAAATTAGAAGCAGTGAGTAAATCAAGCAAAACATGATACAAATAGGTCAACAAGGAAACACCGTAAATGTGTGTGTGTGTGTGTGTGTGTGTGTGTGTGTGTGTGTGTGTGTACTGGGAATCAAACTCACAACCTCCTGCTTGCTAGGCAGGCGCTGTGCCACTGAGCTATAGCCTCAGCACCTCACAAATATAACCAGTCCCAGTGAAAGTGGTATTTGGCCATGGATAACTTGTTCTGATAGTCTTTCATTTTATTTTGCAGATATAAGGATGTTCAAGAGAAAAAAAGGCAGCAGAATGAGGAAACAATTTATTGGACCTATGTGTAGTGGAAGCCCAAGCCCAGTGCTCTTTCTGTAACACCTTAGGGCTTCACTATGACATGTCAGTCCAAAGAATGATACATGTGAAATAAATCAAACCTCAAGATGGCCATAAGTATGAGATCAGCCCGAATGTTGGGCAGGTCAGGAACAATGACAAGATTTGATTTACTTTCCCAACAGATAGGACTTACTATGCAATGTAGGTCTAAGGAAGAGGGTAACCAGGGGTAAATATTCTGTGGTTGATATTTTTGTTACAAAGCTAACATGTGTCCTTAGTCACATTTTTTTGTGAGTGGTACTGGGGATTGAACCCAGGAGCTGCAGAGGTATAATCCCATCCTTCTCAATTTTGAGGCAAGGTGTCACTAAATTGCCCAGGCTAGTTTCTTTTTTTTTTTTTTTTTTTTTTTTTTTTTGGTTTTTCTCTGGTACCGGGAACCAAACTCACGACCTTGCGCTTGCCGAGCAGGCGCTTTGCCACTGAGCTAAATCCCCAGCCCCTGCCCAGGCTAGTTTCAAACTTGCCATCCTCCTGACTCAGCTTCCTGAGTAAATGGGATTACAGGCATGTTCCACCACACCCAGCTCTCTTAATCACTTTCTTGCTTATAATTATAAACTGTTTCTTCATTCACTATATGGTCAAGTTTAAATTTCTTTGCACGGCATTCAAGGCTCTGTCAAATCTGGATCCCGTCTACCTGGATAGATTTATCTATTGCCACAAATCTGTTATGCCCCCCAGAGTCCCTGTAAGGTTGACTCTGTATGTATGGGTGCTCTATCTGCCATTTCAACCAAAGAAAGATCAAAACTATTGGAGGAGGGAGATTCTGTACTAAAGTAATGTCAGATTTTTACTTCTTGTCATTATTCCCTGAATGACACTGTATAATAACTACTTCCATGGCACTGATATTGTATTAGGTATTATGTGTAATGTAAAGATTATTTAAGGTTGATATAGGAGTATATGCATAGGTTCTATGCAAATCCTGTGCCATATTTTTCTAAGAGATTCAAGTATCCATGGATTTTAGTATCTGCAGGGAGTCCTAGAGCCAATACCTATGCTAAACAATGACAACCATGCTGTTTTGTTTTGTTTAGTTTTCTTTTGTTTTTGAGACAGGGTCTCACTTTACAGTTCAAGCTGGCTTGAACTCACTATGTAGCCCAGGCTGGCCTCAAACTCACAGCGATCCTCCTGCCTCAGCTTCCTGAATGCTGGGATACAGGTGTATGCCACTATGCCCAGCAGCAACTGTACTTTTAGGTCTTCATGCTTTTGCACCAGCCAGCTGCTCTGTGAGGAATCCCACCCATCCTCATCCCCATCCCCAGTCTTTTCAGCCTGGTGAAATCCCATTCAATCCATGCAGGATCACCACAAGCAGGTTTTCCCTCAGTATCCCCTTTGTTCAGATAATCTCTTCCACTTGAGCCTTGTGACTGTTTCATGTTCTTCTCATTTCTGTTGCCCCAGAGACTCTGATGTTCTGAGAGTAGGTGCTCAATAAACGCTCACTGAGAAAAAATCCAGTTGAGCAGGAAGAGTTAACAGCTAATCAACACATTTATAAGGCTGCCAATAAATCTATACCTTTCACTATACGAAGATGGAATGGGGAATACAAAAACAGTATTATTTTGCCACAACTCTTAAAGAATTTGTGATCTAGATGGGGAGAAAAAATTCACATAATGCAATGACCACATAGCCAATGGTTCAACTGGTAGAAAAGTGAAATTAACATTTAGAAAGTGGACGGAGGGACTGTAAACTAGAGAAGATTTCATGGAGGAGAGAAGGTGCTCCAGGTCGAGGAAACAAAACAACCCAAGACTTGAAGATGAGAACAAAGTTGGCACCTCTGCCTCACTGAAGGACAAGGTAGGTAGGTGTCTGCGAGGAACTGGATAGAAAGCAGTAGGTCATGAAGGACCTGTCATGAAGGATAGAAAGCAGTAGGTCATGAAGGGAAGCCAGTGGAGTCATTCGTTTTTGAGAAGCAACATGATACGAATATTATTTCAGGAGATAAGTGTGGCAGCAGTAGGCTGGACAAGAGAGCGCAGGAAAGGATAGGAAAGTACTTTGCTACTTCCAGTTTCAAGGCAGGTGATTTCGTTGGAAGGGGAAGAAGGAAAATGGAAGAAAGAGCACGAAAACCAGGGCAAGAGCCAGGTGGTGGGCGTGGACAGGGCAGTGCTGGTTTGTGGAATGGTATGTTGGTTCCTGTTCTACTGGTGACACTGACATGCGTTGTTTCAAATAAAGTAATACTCCCATCTCAGCTAACCCACTTAGCAAAAACAAATGTATAAATCAGTATGTTGGTAGACTGACACAAACCATTAAATGTAAATGTAATGAATGTCACAAATTTCAACACTAACAAGTACAGAGAAGCAATAAACTTTTCTATGTCTTGTTTTTGCTCCACAAAATAAACTGTTGACCTGGGCATGGCTTTCTGGATAACTAATGAATGTTAAATACCATAAACATGGAAAAGTAACAATGAGAGAGGAAACAGTAGGTATGAGAGGCATTATAAAATTCACCACAATAGGAGTATTGTCCTATCACTTAAAATAAAACATTCAAAATAATCGCAAATATAACAATGAAAGTAATGAAAGTTGGCACACACATAAAATCACCTTCTGGCTGCCCACTATACTTTGAGCTGCCCAAGGACAGGATTACTGAAGTGTCTGCCACAAAGACGGGGGGCTGAGAAAATAATCTAGTTTACACTCCCATTCTAGTTCTAGTTATTACATTTTGAGAAGCTTAAATAAAACACAGATCTCAGATGTTAATCTCTAAGATGCCACAGACAGTGCTTATTGCAGAGGTTTGTGCTGATCCTGAATACAAGGCACTTTCTCCACTTGTTAGAATTGCAGGTACAAAGCCCCAGGAGGGAGTGATTGTGCCGCTTTTCACAGTGTGGTCTTTGTCTGAAAGTCACCCTCGTGAATGAGCAGGGGTTCTGAAAAACAGTAAGAAATCTGAACAAGTTCTCAAACTTCCAGGTATCCTTTTAGTCTTCAAAATTACAGAGGACCCTATGAGCTTTTATGTATAGGGATTATATCTACAGATAATTACTACATTTGAAATTAAAACCAAGAAATATTTTTAGGGCTGGTATCTTAGCTCTGTGGCACAGCGCCTGCCTGGCAAGCACAAGGTCATGAGTTCAATTCCCGGTACCAGAAAAAAAACAACAAAAAAAATTTTTTTAGAAGATGTTTATTCATTTACTTAAATATAACAACACTCAATCAGCTTTATGGTAATATTAATATTTATTAAAATATGTTTTCCAAGACAAAAATTAATGAGAGGCATTTTAAAATCACTTTAATATTGGATTCAATAGAGGAAAGCTGGGTTCTGCTTCACACACTCTATTAGCCATCAGAGCAATGTCCTTATCACCAAAGCCTCCAAAAAATTCTATTGTATGCTCATGAGAAAAATGACTGGAAAAGGCAAATAATGTCTTACCTTTCTGTTGTTTGTTTGAGACAGGCATTCATTATGTAGTCTAGGAACTCATTACATAGCCCAGGCTTTCTTCAAACCTCCAACCATCCTACCTCTGGTGCCCCAGTGCTGAGGTTACAGGTCATGCCAACATTCCCAGGCAACACCTTAATATTAAAAGTTTTTACCCTGATAGTCTCCTCCAAAAAAGGTCTCAGAGCCTCACAGACACTTTGTGAAAATTGCTGAAACAGAGAAAGTGCTCAGCTTGGAGAAAGTATACTTAGACAATACCCTCCACTGGTAAGAAGGAGACGACGACATGCTACTCAGGAGACCATACTGAGGACTGTGAATGATGAACAGACAGAAGATACGGGTAGATAATATATGTAAAATGGCTTTAACAACTGAGGTAAATTTAAATCAAAACAAGAAGATGTTATCTTCACTTAGCGGATTTTTCAGATATGATACCAAATACTCTGTTATACAGGCTTTCAAGAGTGTGTGAAATGGGACCGCTAGAGAAACACACCGGTGAGTCAAGGCCAAGTCCAGGGCTGTCAAAGGCATCACTACATAGTTAGTGATCGTTCCCACTTTGGAACATACATGCAAAACTCCTAAACTTTAACCAGCTGAATGCAGCATCACATTGAAAGACTTGCCTGCTTTCTTTCAATGAATAATATTGAATATTGAATCTCAATATAAGATTCATTCCAGGAATGCGAGACTAGTATCACAAGGGAAACTGGCAACACGGGTTGCCAGTTTTTAGCTGTTGCAGGCCAACAGATGAAACTCTTAAATCCATAATTATCTCAAACAGGTGTCAAGAGTAGATGTTTAAAACTTATAGTCATTCTAAATTAACTTTTTCCATCCCCTTTTTATTAGTACATTTGCAAAACATAATACATACAATCAACTGATGCATATACATATCACATATTGACGCTTTTTACGTCCCTGCCCCCTCTCTCCTTCTCACTCTAGCCCTAGATCCCCTTCCCATCTCCACGAAGTCTATGTCTCAGTTTCCTACCATTTATCTTTTATTTTGATCCTAAATTATTTGTACTTTGGAGGGCTGGGGACATAGTGCTATAGCACAGACTTAGCATGTGTGAAGCACTGGGTTCAATCCCCACCAGTGGAAAAAATGTTAATTAAATAAACGATTTATACTTTGGTTTTCTCATGTAAGAGAAACTATGTGATATTTAACCTTCTCTGTCTGATTTATTTCACTTGGCACTACAGTCCCATTTTGCCACAAATGACTTAAACTTGTCCTCTTTATGGCTGAGTAGTACTAAATTGTATATATATATCTCATTTTCTTTATCCATTCTCAGAACAACACTGAGATTCCATCCCCCGGCAGAACAAATGGGTATCATCACCAACTGTAAAACAACAAACACTGACAGTGTTGGGGGTACCCTTCCACATTGCTGGTAAGGTTGTAAAGTGTAACCACTATGGCAATCAGTATGGAGATTCCTCAGAAAATTAAAAATAGAGATTCCATTTGACCCAACTATATCTCTTCTATATATCTTCCCAAACGAGATCATAATACAGTGAGACAGGCATACCCGTGTTTATAGCATTACAACTCATAATACCTAAATCTTGGAAGCAGCCTACATGCCCATCAAAAGATGGATTGAATTTTTTTTAATATTCTATGTACAGGATTTATTTTTTGGATGTGACATGGAATATTTAAATTAAAACTCTTGGGAGGCTGAGGCAGGAGGATTATCATGAGTTCAAAGACAGCCTGTGGGGCTGGGGATTTAGCTCAGTGGCACAACACATGCCTGGCAAGCGCAAGGTCGTGAGTTCAATTCCCGGTACCAGAAAAAAACAAACAAACAAAAAAGAAGACAGCCTGAGCTACATAGTGAGTTCAGGACCAGCCTGTGCTACACAAGCCCTGTCTCAGAAAACCAAAATAAATAAATAAATAAAACCAACAAGCAAAACATCAGTCCCTTTAATACAGCAAAGCAACAATACCTCATGGTGTCAATTATATTTAACATGATACAAGAAAAATATTAAGAAGAAAAAAGTGAGGAATGTATATAATCAAGAAAGAAATATGATATTCCAGTTTGAACTCCATGAATGAGTTCCTCTACAGCTCTAAGTACATCAACTGTAAATAGTGAAAAGTAATAAATGAATTCAGAAATTATACGGTAAATCTACCAAAAAGCTGCATTTCTTTTTTTTTTTCTTTATTTTTTTTGTGCCTTTTTGAGACAGAGTCTCACTATGCAGTTCAGACTGGCCTTGAGCTCACTTTGTAGCCCAGGCTGGCCTCGAACTCACAACAATCCTGCTGCCTGAGCCTCCTGAATGCTGGGATTTACAGGTGTGTGCCACGATGCCTGGCTGCATTTCTACATAAAACTAGAATATTCAACTATTAAATCATTTGTTTATAGGTATAAACTTGAAATACAATATTATTTTAAAATTTATAAAAGACAAATATAAAGGAAAGAAAGAAGACATAAGTCCAAAGAGATGTCTCATGGCCTTGTTAGAAAATCTAAGTATCATAAGAATGAAATAGACTCTAATTTGAATTATACTACATCTATGCAGTAATCTGAAGTCCCTGTTGTATCTGTTACATAACCTGAAAAATGGATAGTGAAATTCATCTAAAATAAGAAGTAGGCAAAGATATTAGTGCATTTTCTTACATTAAATATGGCAAACTTGGGTCTGGGGATTTAGCTCAGCGGCAAAGCACCTGCCTGGCAAGCACAAGGTCGTGAGTTTGGTTCCTGGTACCGGAGAAAAACCAAAAATAAAAATAAAAAATAAATAGAATAAATAAATAAATATGGCAAACAATTCAGTGGATTTTAGTCTTCTGCAAAAAAAAAGCAATCATCAAAATCTTATTTCCAATTATGGAAATCTAAGAAATTAACCTTGGGCCGGAGATATAGCTCAGCAGCACAAGCATCTGCCTGGCAAGTGCAAGGTCCTGAGTTAGATTCCTGGTAGCCCCCCAAATAAAAAATATCTTATGGCACTGATTGAATAAGGCAGAGTAGGATCTGACAGCGAAGTGCAGCCTCTGTGTGACCTGGAGTCCCAACACCTGGAAGATAACACTGTGGCAAAGAGCAGAGAGGTGAATCTCCAGTCGCCGGGACGGAGCTGACAGGAGGACCAGAAGCTGCACAGAAGCTGGAGCGACAGAGCACAGCACAGAGAAAGGAGGGAGGCCATCCCCACAAGGCTCCCCCAGACTCCTGAGGAGGGACCTGGCTCTGGTGCCAAAGGGCAAGACCAGGAGTCTGCGGAGGAGAGAGGCTGCCCACCAGGCGGGGGGCACTCTCCCCAAAGAAGCCCGGAGCTATTGGGAAATGTAAAAATAGCATGGTGCTTTGCTCTGAAAGTGACTCCTCCTGCAAAGCAGGCCAGACTTGGGGCAGGAATCCACTGCAGCAGCCACCATATCAGATTGGGAAGGGGTTAACTGGATGGGACTGAGCCTCAGAGCAACTGCAGAGCAGCTATGCTCCAGGGTTTCTGGTGCTGCCCTGCCACAGGACTGGGTAGAAAACAGCCACCGAAGACACCTGCAGAGTGGGAGCAGGCTAGACTTAAGACTCCTTGAGAAGTTTAACCTCAGTGGGATTCAGGGCACCCGAATGCTGTGGTGAGAAGCCAGGCCTGGCACGTGTGGCTGTCAGAGGTGGCTGGGTTTGAAAGCGGTGACATGAAGTCAGAGGCCTGCTTAGACCCACCTCACCGCTTACATCAGGCACAGAGGCCAGTGGGCTGTTTGCTTTCCCCATTTACCAAAGTGACTAAGGTCATGTCTTGATTTGGACGGTTATCACAGCCTAAGGGGGTACAGAGGAGCCTCTGGAGCAGGGTAGGTACCTCACAGTCTCACAGGCCGTACAGCGAGGTGGAGAAAACCGTGATTTAGGGTGCACAGAAGGACATCACAAGTGGGAGCTACCAGAGTGACTACACCCTTAGGATGGACATGACCGACTACCCTCACCCCCGGAAAAGCCAGGGCAAGATCCAGCATTCACGTATAAAAATGTGACTGTGGAAACAAAATAGGTCTTAGCCATGACTCACTATCTATTCCCCGTATCTGCTGGATTCCAAGACTGCAGACCTTGGAAACAAAATATCCACTCAAAAGCACTGAGGGATTTTTTTGCACTCATTTCTTTTTCCCCCCATTAATTCTTTGCGGTTTGGGCTTCTGTCCCTTTCTTCTTTTTCTGTCTGTCTATCTATCTATCTATCTATCTATCTTGTTTTTTTTGAGACAGGGTCTCACTATGCAGTGCAGGCTGGCCTTGAACTCACAGTGGTCCTCCTGCCTCAGCTTCCTAAGTACTGGGATTAGAGGCATGCGCCACCACACCCCGCTTTTTTTCTTTATTTTGCTCTGTGTTTTTTCTTCTTTTTAGTGCTACTTGTTTTCTCATACTTTTATCTAATTCTATTACTTTCCTTTCACCCCTTAATAGGATCCTTTATCTCACTTTTCTCTCTTCCTTCTCATCTTTCTTTATTTTTCAGATTTTACATCTTTCATTTTCCCACTCCCTACCCGCTCACAGTATAACCATTAGACTTTACTAACCTGTAGATATTTAGTTAACTCTCTGCTATTACTGCTGAATTCATTTCTATTTTTAGTGGAGGTATAGTTGTTGCATTTAATGGATATTTACTATATTTCAGCATTTGGTTTATCTTTGTGTTTATACTATAATTATAGATATATTTTCTATGGTTAAGGCTGGTACACTATTGGTTCCCATGGTGTGTCAATATCCAGTTTGTCTTTGAGACGATTATTGCTCTTGATTTTGTTGCCAGTGCCAGAGTGACATAGTTGGTGGTATGAAACAGTTTTCTCTGCATGCCAATGCCTGGATTGTCTTTGTGTCATTAACAATACTGTGGTCTATCTCCAGACAACTGGTTGCTGGGCCAAATATCCTGCATCCTCTACTCCCAAATTAATGGAGGGGGTTGGATCTTGAGACAGAGGCAGCCTATAGTTAGCCACCCCAGAGTGCATCACTGAAAAGCAGACACTACTAACTAATGAGATCTCCCTACCAGCAACAAAGTCTTTCCAATATAATCAACCCCCAAACCTCAGTACATATGCACGTGCACACACACACACACACAGCAATAGGAACATGAGAAGGTAAGGCAGCAAAATGCTTCTAAAACAATCACAACTACCCCAAAGCCAATCCACAGGGCAAGGATAAGGAGGAAATTAAAGTCATACAGCTGAATTATTTGAAATGATAAAAGACAAAATAAAAAAACAGATCAATAACACGCTCAGCAAGCTCACTAAATGAAACACACAATAGATTTAATAAACAAAACAAAGACTGAGGTTACAGAAGACACTAATGAAAAGCTAGCTGAACTAAACAAAGTGATATAAAACATGAAAGGTCAGTTCAGGAAAGAATTGGAGTCCATGAAAAGATACCAAACAGAAATCCAGGAGATTAAAAATACCATTGAAAGTATAGGCAACAGAAGTGACCATTGTAAGGACAGACGGTCAGAACTAGAAGACTGAGTTGATACCAGTGACATATACTGAGAGATACCTTTAAAAAAACAAGAGAACATGAAAAATAGATCCAACAGTTGCTGGGTAGCAAGAAGCCTAATCTAGGATTATTTGGAATTAGTGAAAAAAAATTTTTAAAGTACAAATGGCACAGAATAACTCCCATTTACATAAAGAATAGCAAAAAGCTTTCCAAATATGGGGAAAGGATTTAACATACAGATAAGTGAGGCATATGTAACCCCAAATAGCTATGATAAGAAAAGAATATGTTCACAATATATCAGTCAAAATTCCAGAAGTCTAACATAAGGATAGAATCTTAAAAGCTGTTAGAGAAAAGCAATGAATGACTTATAAAGGCAAACCCATTAGAAGTACAACAGACTTGTCAATACAAACCTTAAATGTCAAGAGAGCTTGAAGGGAAGTGTTTTAAGCACAAAAAGCAATCAACTTCCAACCCAGACTGACATAAAATATACACTGGACAAAAGAGCCTCTTTGACAAATGGTGCTGGGAAAACTGGCTATTCTCCTGTAAAAGATTGTGTATCTTTCACTATGTACTAAACTGAAAACAAAATGGATCAAAGATCTAAATGTTAAAATAGAAACAATCTGCTGAAAGATAAAGGAGGTCCAATTCTTCAAGACGTAACCAATGGCAAGGACTTTCTGAACACAACCCTAATAACGTAAGAAATAATATCAAGAATCAACAAATGAGATCATATGAAATTAAAAAGCTTCTGCATAGCAAAGGAAACAACCAACAGGGTGAAGAAAGAAGGTACAAAATGGGTAAACATTGCTAGCTGTTCCTTGGACAGAGGATTAATATCTTGAATATATAAAGAACTAAAAAAATTAGACACCAAAAATAAAAGATACAATAACAAAACAGGTATCTGAAATGAACAGGTACTTGTCAGAAGAAGTACAACTGCCAATAAATGCTGTACATCAAAAAATGTTCAATACCACTGATGATTTTTTTTTTCCCAGTACAGGGAATCAAACTCATGACCTTGCACTTGCCAGGCAGGCACTGTGCTGCTGAGCTAAATCCCCAGCCCCATCACTGATGATTAAAACAACACTGATATTCCATCTTACTCCAAAAAGAATGGTTGTCATCAAGAAATCAAATAATAACAAATGCTGACAAGGCTGTAAGGAAAAAGGCATCCCTCCACATTGTTCTCAAAAAACTAAAACTAGAAATTCCACTTGACCCAGCTATTCCCCTTTTAGCTGTCTTCCTGAAAGAGTTAATAACATCATATTACAGGGATACATGTATACCCAAACTTGTAACAGCACAGCTCATAACAGCAAAGCTTAGAAATGGCCCATATGTCCATCAACAGGTGAATGGATAAAGAATGTGCACTTATGCACAATGGAGTACTACTCTTCCATAAAGAAAGGCAAACTTGAGTTGGGCATGGTGGCACACACCTATAATCCCAGCACTCGGGAGGCTGAGGCAAGAGGATTGCTGTGAATTCAAGATCAGCCTGGGCTACATAGTGAGTTCAAGGCCAACCTAAACTGCATAGTGAGTCCCTCAAAAAAAAAAAAAAAAAAAAACTTGAAGCCATAATGTTAAATTACACCAATCAGATGCACAAGTTTAAAAAGTGTTTGATTTCTTTTATGAGAAACCCAAAATATAAATAAAGCACAAAATAAAAGACAATAGGGGCTGGGGATTTAGCTCAGGGGAAAAGCGCCTGCCTGGCAAGCGCAAGGTCATGAGTTCGGTTCCCGGTACCGGAGAAAAACCAAAAAAAAAAAAAAAAAAAAAAAAAAGACAATAGGATGTGGGGAGATAATCTGCAAAATGGAAGGGGACCAAGAGATGGAGGCAGGGGGAGGAGCAGGAGGGGCAGGAGATGAGTAAAAGAATGAAGACACTGCATGTTATTACATGTACCAACTCCCCATAATGTATGTAATCATTGTTTACTGCAAGTACACACTAATAGAAGAATCTTATGGTAGTGAATTTTAAGACTAGAGATTCTAGCAATGGATCCAAACTACTAGAAAAACTTAACAGTTGAAGCAACACAAATATAAGTATGACTTTTTAAGCCAAGTGTGGTGATGCATGCCTCTACTCCCAGGACTCTGGGAGGCTTAGGCCAGAGGATAGCAAGTTTGAGCCAGCTTGGGCAACTTAGTGACTTAGTAAGGCCCCATCTCAAAATTAAAAAAAAAATTTTTGAAATCCTAAGGATATATGTAGCTCAGTGCAAAGGATCTAGGTTTAATCCACAGTACTAGAAAAAAGACCCTAGTTGAGGGTCTGCCAGATGTAGAAATGAAGAACATAGGATTATAACATATATGGAGCTGTAATAAGTTCCAGATGTATTTTTAAGGTTGATTGTAAAAAAGAACACAGAATAGTATCTTCAGCCAGATTTGGAGAAAAAATGAAATTATTTTTGATTATGGAAAGAAATAAAATGGGTTAATTCACATGTACTAAAAATAAATACCTTTTTGCATCAGAGCATTATGCAGTAAAATGAAGTGAAAGGAACCGAGAGAGAGGATATATCTGTGTCATCACTGATAAATTTAAAGAAAAGGTGACTACAAATATCCAACTAAGAAGTAAAGGAAGACCTCCAGTTTCTGGTCCAGCACATAAGGAACCTGGAAGTCAGCATTCCCCTCTTCGCAATGAAACATTTTTAAAAATTGAACAAATTGAAAATCAACAATTCTTCTCAGATCCACCACAATTATGAGGTCAGTGATCAAATAAATCACTGCCCCCAAAAGTGTAGAGACAGACAGACCAATGCAGAGACTCACAGATTACACAAGCCCAAACCTCCACAGGAACCCGTATCAAGATAAGAGAACATAAACAGTAATTTAAGAACAGCTGAAGGGTTAGTGTGTACAAGTTTGAGAGTTAAAATCCCTGAGAGGCCTCGTCTTAAGGCAACCCCACATTTCATGTGTTTTACTTTAAAGAGCCCTACAAGGTTCTCACAGGGAAGATCAGAGAAAAATACCCTTCTGCTTCCAGCAGGGGGAGAGCAAATGCAGTAATTTTACAGTACAGCCAGAATACTTGGTTCTTCCTGAAAGGTTTACCCTCAAAAGAAACTATTTTACCAAATTATAATCAATTTGAGAGAAAATTGATATCCAAGTCTAGCTCCTTTTAGCCTTCCTATGTCACCTAACAGGGGAAAACAAAACAAAACCAACAAGTACTTTTCAAGGTCCTAACAGTGGGACATAGACTCACTAAAATACTGAAACCTCATAAGAGTATACAATGGTGTCCCTCCCTCCACACCTTACCGTTACTCCAACGGGGCTGCTATATACAAACGGGGGAATACAATGGAAGGAACTGTGTGTCTTAAACCTTATCTGGGAACACAGGAACCCAGATACACAGGAAAGACAAAAACAAAGACACTAACAGAAATTTTACCATCTGATATTTAAAAGTACAACAAATAGTAAATAGCCTCATTCTTAGCCAGAAAAATATAAAAGCTCATACTAACGCCCTATTCACTTCTGTTACTCAATATATCATGTCCAGCTTTAAACAAAAAATTAGAAGCCATACCAAAAACTAAACAAAAAGAGGCTGAGGCAGGCGGATCATTGTGAATTCGAGACCAGCCTGGGCTACAAAGTGAGCTCAAGGCCAGCCTGAACTGCATAGCGAGACCCTGTCTCAAAAAGACAAAAAACAAAACAAAACACCAGGAAAAGATAGTCTCAGATATGAAAGGAACATTAGAATGATCAGAGTAGCAATTTGGAGTAACTTTGTTTCATATACTAAGGGTCCTAATGGAAAAAGTAGATGGCACACAAGAAGAGATGTGTAATGTAAGCTGGGAAATAGGAAGGCTAAGAGAGAAGCAAAAGGGAATGCTATAAATCAAAACCCTGTAACAGAAATGAAAACCGTCTTAGATGAACTCATCAATAGACAACACAGCAGAGAAAAGGATCCGTGAACCTAAAGAAACATCAACAGAAACTTCCCAAACTAAATGCAAAGAGGAAAAAAAAAGAACAGAATATCAATGAACTGTGAAACAATTATAAAAGATATATGCATAATAGCACTATCAGAAGGAGAAAGAAGAGAATGATGTAATGATATAACCATTACAATCATCATGCAATGATGTAATAAGAATTTCCCAAAATTAGTAATGGAACACCAAACCACAGGTCTGGGAAACTCAGAGAACACGGACGAGAAATGCCAAAACATATATATCTAGGCACATCACATTCAAACTGAAGAAAATTAAACAAAAAAATCATGAAATTAGCCAGTGCTACCTATAGAGGGGGGAGAAAAAGGTTACATAAGAAAAGTAGATAAGAAGATATAATACACTACCACTAATCAAAACAAAGCTAGAGATTATGAAACTAGACAATGCATATTTCAGAGCAAAGACAATTATCAGAGATAAAAGGGGACATTATATAATGATAAAAATGTCAATTTTCTAAGAACACGTCATAACCTTTAATGAGCATGTGCCTAAAAAGGTGTCAAAATATATGAGGTAAAACTGACAGAGATGGAAGGAGAAATAAGGAAACCCCCTATTGTACTTGAAAAGTTTAGCACCCTTCTATCAGTAATCCAGAGATCTAAGAAGCACAAAATCGATAGACATAGCTTAACTGTAGAGCACCATCAATTAACATGAAGTACTTGACAGCTATCGAATATTTTATCCAACAGCAGAGTAAACATTTATCTCAAGCTCACATAGAACATTCACTGAGACTACCTCATGGCTATAAAATACACACCCCAATTTTTTTTTTTTTTTTTTTTTTTGGTTTTTCTCTGGTACCAGGAACCGAACTCACGACTTTATGCTTGCCAGGCAGGCGCTTTTGCTGCTGAGCTAAATCCCCAGCCCCAACACACCCAAATTTTAAAAGAACAGAAATCAGCCTGGCAAGCGCAAGGTCATGAGTTCGGTTCCTGGTACCGGAGAAAAAAAAAAAAAAAAAAAAAAAAAAAGAACAGAAATCATAAAAGTATACTCCCAGACCCCACTGGAATTACACCCAATGAGACCAAATTAGAAAGCAACAACAGCTGGAAAAAAAATACTTGGCGATTAAACATACTTCTAAGTATCACATGAGTCAAAAAATTCTCGGGAGAAATTTTTCAAAATTTTGAACTAAATGAAAAAGAGAAAGCAACTTATAAAATGTATGGAATGTGCTCAAACCAATCAGATGGAAATGTATAGCATGAATACATACATATATTAGGAAAAAAACCTGTAAAGTTAATAAAGTATTCTAAGATTCTACCTTAAGAAACTAGAAAAAGAATAAAGTTAATCCAAAATTAGAGGGTATTAAACCAGACAATGTGTATTTCAGAGCAAAGTAGAAAAAAATAAGTAGTAAAAACTAGAGGAGTAATAAAAAGTAGAGGAACCAGGGATGGTGGTGCACACCTGTAATCCCAGGGCTCTAGGAGGCTGAGGCGGAAGAATCAAAAGTTCAAGCCCAGCCTGGGCAATTTAGCAAGACCCTGTCTGAAAATTTTTTTAAATTCTTAAAAAAGAATGGGGATGTAGCTCAGTGAGAAGACTCTGGGTTCAATTTCCAGTACCAAAGAAAAGAAAAAAGCAGAGTTCAATGAACATAGGAAATCAATTGAAAAAGTCAATAAAAAATAGAGTTGGTTATTTAAAAAATAAATAAAAATTTGAAACCCTGTATCATTTTTAATGTTTTTGCTTTGTTTTGTTGTTGTCTGTGATGTTGGTATTTTGCTACTGTTTTTTTTTAACTATTCTCTTTAAAATAAAATTTTAAAAAGAAACAAACAAAAATAAATAAAATTAATAAATCTCTAGTCAGGTTAACTAACAAAGAGAAGACAAAATCATTACCATCAGAAACTAAATATGGACTATCACTATTACTACATGGACATTAAGAAGATAATAAAGGAACATTGTTAACAATTCTATGTTCACTAATTTTATAAACTAGATGAAATGAAGGCTGGGCATGGTGGCACATGCCTGTAATCCCAGCACTCAGGACGCTGAAGCAGGAGGATCGTTGCAAGTTCAAGACCAGCCTGGGCTATAAAGTGAGCTCAAGACCAGCCTGAACTGCATACTGAGACCCTGTCTCGAAAAGACAAAAAAAACCCCACCTAGGTGAAATTCAATAATTACCCTTGAAAGACAAATGTGCCAAAACTCACACAAAGACAAATACATCATATGAACAGGCCTACAGATATTAAATAAATCGAATCACTACTAAGCTTCCAAGGTAAAAAGCACAGACCCAGATGGGTTTACTGGTACATTCTATCAAACATTTAAGAAGAAATTATACCAATTCTCTACGATCTCTTTCAGAAGATAAAATCAAATGAAATACTTCTTACCCTAGTACCAAAACCAGATAGAGAAATTACAAGGCAAGAAAACTACAGACCAGCATTTCCTATGAACATAGATACAAAAATACTGAACAAAATATTAACAAATCGTATAAGGTAACGTAGAAAAGAATTACACTCCACAAACAACTGGGATTTATCTTAGTTACTATTAATGGTTTAACACTGAATAATAAATTAATGTAATCTATCGTATCAATAGACTAAGGAAAACTCGCACAACCATATAAATAGATACAGAAAAGGGTGTGACAACATCCACCATTCATTCATGTTTTAAAAAACAGCTGTTAGTAAACTTAGGCATACAAGGAAACTTCTTCAACTTAATAAAGAACATTTACAAAAACCTACAGTTAACATCATACTTAACAGTAAAAAACACAAATAGTCCCAGGAAAATCAGGAACAAAGCAAGGATGTCATCTCCTACCATGCCTTTTCACCATTGTACTGAAGTCCTAGCAGCTTAGCTAATGCAGTGAGATAGGGACAGGAAATAGACTATATACTCTGGGGGAGGAAGAAATCCAACTGTCTTTGTCTACACATGACATGATTATTTATGTAGAAAATTCCAAAGAATCAACCAAAACACTTTTGGTCCTAATAAGCAACAATAAAAAGTTTGCAGATACAAAGTTAATATATAAAATCAACTGCTTTCTTACACTAAAAATGAAGAAGTGGAATTTTCTTGAAAATAAACAATTCAATTTATAGTAGTACCAAAGAAATCTGCTGGGAATATAGCTCAGCTCTGGGTTCAATCCCTAGGACTGCTAGCTAAATAAATTTATCTTAAGTTTGTAAAAATTTAAATAATTAGGCATAAAAATGAATAAAATACACATAAGACTTATATGAGAAGATCTAAATAAATGGAGAAATACTTTACACACAACAATAGGAAAGCAATATTACCAAGAAGTGAGTTCTTCTCAATCTATAGACACAATGCAATTCCAATCAAAATCCCAGCAGATTATTTTTTAAGATACTGACAAACAAATTCTAAGGTTTATGTGGAAAGGCAAAAGACCCAGAGCAGCCAACACCACAATAAGAAAGAAGAAAGTCAGAGGACTGATACTATCGGACTTTAAGATTTACTAGAAAGATGAAATAATTGAGGCAGTGTGGTATTGGTTATGGAACAGACCAATGGAACAGAATAGAGAACCCATAAATATACCCAGACCACTACACAGATCATCTCCATTGGTACCTAAAATACAGTGAAATGATTGTTTGTTTGTTTGTTTATTTGTTTTTGAGACAGGGTCTCACTATATAGTTCATGCTAGCATTGAACTCACTATGTAGCCTAGGATGGCCTCAAACTCACAGTTGTCCTCCTGCCTCAGCTTCCCAAGTGCTGGGATTAAATATGTGAACCACCATGCTCGGTCCCAGTCAGCTGATTTTTGAGGAGGGAACAAAGGCAATACAATAATGCAAAGATAGCCTTAACAGATAATGTTGAAACAACTGGTCATACACACACACACACACACACACACACACACACACACACACACACAAAATGAACCTAGATATAAATCTTCAGCTTTCTCAAAACTTAACTCAAAATGGACCAAATACCTAAATGTAAAACACTAAATTATAAAACTAGAAAATAACATGGGCATGCCCAGCTCAATGGTAGAGTATGTGAGGCCCTAGGTTTGATTCCTAGCAACACACACACACACACACACACATCAGAGGGGGGAAGAAAAGAAAAGAAAAAATGAAGAAGAAGAAAAGAACACAGGCAATCTTGAGTTTGGTGACAACTTTTTAGATACAACACCAAAAGCATGATCAATGAAAGAAAAATTGATTGACTGAACTTCATTACAATTAAAACTTTTGTTCTGCAAAAGCCACCATTAGGGGCTGGGGATTTAGCTCAGTGGCAAAAGCGCCTGCCTGGCAAGCGCAAGGTCATGAGTTCGGTTCCCGGTACCGGAGAAAAACCAAAACCAAAAAAAAAAAAAACAAAAACAACAAAAGCCACCATTAAAAGAATGAGAAAACAAATCACATACCGAGAGAAAATATTTTTAAAAAGACATGTATAAAAAAGGCCTAATACCAGGAGTAGTGGTGCATGCCTGTAATCCCGGGACTCGGGAGGCTGAGGCATGATGATTGCCATGAGTATGAGGCCAGACTCAACCCCCGAGCAACACCTTGTCTCAAAAAAAATAATAACAATAAAGAATTGGTATCTAAAACATACAAGGAACTCCTAAAACTCAACAATAAGAAAAAATCCAATTAAGAAATAGGCAAGGGTTTAGAGGTATATCTCAGTGGTAGAGCTTTTCTCTAGCTGGTACTAAACCCTGCGTTCTATCCCAAGCACTACAAAGAGGAAATGAAATGGACAAAAGACCTGAACAGACACTTTGCCAAAAAAGATACCCAGATGACAAAGAAGCATATGAAAACACGCTTAATGTTCACATGTGGTTAGGGAATGTCAAATTAAAATGAGATGCCACTATATACCCATCAGAATGGGTAAAATCCAAAACACTGGCAAAACCAAATGCTGATGAGGATGTGGTACAGTAGGAACCCTCATTCACTGCCTGTGAATGCAAAAAGACACAGCTACTTTCTAAAGCTGACTGTGGTTTCTTAAAAGACTAAACATAGCACTTCTGCACAGCAAAAAAAACAAACAGAGTGAAGAGACAACCTGCAGAATGGGAAAGAAATTGATAGATATTCATCAGAGAATATATAAAGAACCCAAAGAAATTAGACCTCCAAAATAAAAGACTCAATCAAAAAATAGGCAACTGAAATGAATAGTCACTTCTTAAAAGAAGTACAAATGGCCAATAAATACATGGAAAAAATGTTCAACATCTCTGACCATTAGAGAAACATAAATTAAAATAACACTGAAATTCTATCTTATTCCAGAAAGAATAGCTGTCATCAAGAAATCAAACATAACAAATGCCAAAGAGGCTAGGAGGAAAAAGGAACCCCTTTACATTGCTAGTGGAAATTAAAGTAGTACAACCACTACAGAAACCAGTATGGAGATTCCTCAAAAACCTAAAACTAGAAATTCCATTTGACCCAGCTGCCTCCCTTCCAGGTATCTTCCCCAAAGAATTAAAGATATCATGTTACTGTGACATATGCATACCCACATATAGCACCATAACTCATAACAGCTGAATCGTGAAAATTGCCTATAGTCCATCAACAGACAAATCATTAAATATTGAATGACTTCTCTATATGACAAATCTAAAATATAAATAAATGAAATACTAAAAAAAAGAGGACACAGGGAGATAGATCTTTTTGAGAGGAAGGGCAGGGGATAAAAAAAATAATTGAGAAATGTTACATACATATACTAACTTCCCACAATGAATGTAATCGTTAGGTACTACAAACATGTACTAATAAAAATAAAGTTAAAAAAAGTAAATACATAAATAAAAGATATTGACTAAACAAAAAAGAAAACACACACTAAACATAGACTTACCATATGATCCAGCAATTATGCTCCTGGTATATATCCAAATAAATTGAGGGTTTATGTTCACACAAAATCTTGCATACAGTGTTTTTAATACTTACTCATAATTATCAAAACTGGGAAGCAAGCCAGGAGCAGGGGCGCATGCCTGTGATCCCAGCACTCGGCAGCCTGAGGCAGAAGAATCACCATGAGTTTGAGGCCAGCCTTGGTTACGTAAGTGAGTTCAAGGCCAGCCTGAACTACATAATGAGACCTTCTCTCAAAAAAAAAAAAAAAAAAAAAACCCAAACTACTTGCAAGCAACCAAGCTGCTCTGCAATAGATGAATGGAAAACCTGTAGTATATTCAGACAATGGAAAATTAGTAAACAATAAAAAGAAATGAAGGCTGGGCATGGTGGCACACACCTATAATCCCAGCACTCGGGAGGCTGAGGAAAGAGGATCACTGTGAGTTCGAGGCCAGCCTGAGCTACAAAGTGAGCTCAAGGCCAACCTGAACTGCATAGTGAGACCCTGTCTCAAAAAGATTTTAAAAAATTAAATTTAATTCAAAAAAAAATAAAAGAAATGAGCTATCATATCTGAGATACAGAGAAGCCTTAAATGTATACTGCTAAGTAAAAGAAAGCATTCTGAAAAGGTTACATACTGCATGTAATTATATACCATTCTAGAAAAGGCTACACTAGAGATGGTAAAATGATCAGTTGTTGCCAGGCATTTAGGGTGAAGGAAGAGAAATGAGGGAATAGATGGAAAACAAAGGACTTTTAGGGCAAGAAACTACTCCGTGCAATACTACAATGGTAGAAGCATGTCCAAACCCATAATATGTACAACACTAAAAGGGAACCCTGTGGGGCATGAGGGCATGTGCCTATAGTCCGGCTATTTCAGAGGCTAGGAAAGGAGGATCACTTGAGCCCAGGAGTTCAAAGCCAGCCTGGAATGCATAGCAAGACTGGGTATCAAACAACAACAACAACAAAGGAACTGTAGCGTACACTATGGACTTTAGTTAATAACACTGTAGTAATATCGGCCTGCCAGTTCCAACAGTGGACAGCAGTACTACAAGATTCAAATAATGGGAGATACTGGGACAGGAAGTATATAGGGATTTTGTGCTCTCCACTCAATCTTCCCAGGAAACCTAAAACTCCAAAAACTAAGTCTATTAATTTTTTAAAAATCAAAGGAGACTGAAATAACAGTTTACACATAAGAAAGAAAACTTCCATTTTTTTTAAAATAAGGTCTTGCTATACAGTCCATGCTGACCTTGATCTTGCTAGATAGCCTACACTGGGCTTGAACTCATGATCCTCCTGCCTCAGCCTCCTGTGTGCTGGAATTACAGGCATGCACCACCATGCCTCACTCACTTAAGAAAATTTGATACTAAAAGTGATACTGTTAACAGATGATTTACACAGAATCTCTCTAGTAATTAAACAATGGCAATCTAAAATTATTTAAACCAGTATTTCTCAGACTATTTGTATATCAGAATCCCCTAGGGGGCTTATTAAAACACAGATTACAGGTCTGGGATAAGACTTAAGAATTGGTATTTCTAACAAGTTCCCAGAGGATACTGATGATTTTAGTCCTGGACATCAAGAGGTATACACACTGAGAGTACGGCTGAGTAGTAAAGATCATGCCTTTTAGGGTCCATAACCTAAGGGGCACATATTATGTAACTGTCTTAGTTACTTTTCGCTCATTCCTGAGACAAAATACCCAATAATCAAAGTTAAGGAAAGATAGGTTATTTAGCTCACAGGTTGTAGAGGTTGCAATCCATATCAGCTGGCTCTAAGGCACGGTGGCACACGGCAGAGAGGCATTCCTGAGGAAAATTAATTCATGGCAGCAGAAGACAGCAAAAGCAAGACAGGGAAGGGAGACAGAAGGCGGTTTCTGCCCCTTTTGTCTTATCCAGACTGCTGGAATTAGGGCGGTGGACTGATCCCAGCAACCACCCACACTTAATCCCAGCATGCTTAATCCTGGAATTGCACTATGAAGCAGTCACACACTCTAGATTCAGCCACCTCTGAAGGAAAAAACCCTATGACCCCAGGAGGCTTTGGGAAGACATCTAGATACAAACTATAACAGTAACCTCAACTTTTACTGCAGCATATATCAAAGAATCTGGCAGAGAGAACGAACCAAGAGTTTAGAAGTTCCAGCTATTTAAGAATTTAAGAAAGAAGTCTAAAATATGGTGTCTGCCTCTTTCTGCCTCTGTCTCTCACCACTGCTTCTAATCCTGTGCTGCAACACTGAGCTAAAAATCATACATTTGTTATAGCAATGGGAAAAAGCACTAAGAAAGGTAGGAATGAACAGATTGGTTTAGCTGAAGTTGCAAGTAACTACTGCAGAATACTGCTGAGAAAATGCTTGTGACAGGCTATTTGGAATTCTTCAAAATCTCCCCCTTTTGTCTTAAAGATTCATCCTAGGTAGCTTAACTCATTTGATGGTTACCTCATTTCCAGAAGAGAAAATGTGCTGCTGATACACAACTTAGAACTCTGGGACAACACTTTTCTGCCCCTTTCAAAACCCAGACTTGAAGTTATGAAGCAGATGAGCTGGGCATGGTAGGGCACGCCTGTAATCCCATCACTAGGGAGGCTGAGGCAGGAGGATCATTTTCAGTTTGAGGCCAACCTGGACTATCTCTATAGTGAGTTCAGGGTAGCCTGAACTAATAGTGAGACCCTGTCTCAAAAAAACAAACTAGGGGCTGGGGATTTAGCTCAGCAGCACAGCGCCTGCCTGGCAAGCACAACGTCATGAGTTTGATTCCCGGTACTGGAAACAAACAAACAAAAAAAAAAAAAACCAAATTAATAATAAAAGAATAGCTTATGAGCTTGGACTTCTACACATCTTGTATGTATACAACTTCTCTACAAATGTGTACATTTCTCTTCCTCAGAGGAGATGGGAGAAGGGGAAGGTCTTACTCTTTGGTGCCCATCACTTGTGCTGAAAGAAGTGCTGGGAATCTAGATGAAGCTCATTCTCCTAAAGGTGCCCACAAGACAGCACAACCCGTTTATTCATCACTGCATCCCCTATGCGACACAGAGTGCCCAACACACAGCAGAAATGGAAGACATCAAAGAAAGCAGGAAAGTAGACATAATGGCACTTGGTCATTGTGGACGTATACAAGGCTCCCTCTCGTTGAATCTTTGGCTGATGATAGTACCTGACAGCAGTCACCTCTAGGTTTAAAGAAAGTGGGCTCAGAAACAGATCAGAAGACTCTGGTTTCTGCTCACCACCCTGTGTGTGGATGGCAGGAGGGAAATATGGAACAAGCTTATTGTCACATTCTGGGTACATGACTTAATAAAGACATTTATCTAGTATGTTGACAAGACCGCCAGAATGCCTGAAGTCCTTATTCTGTCCTCTGCTTCCCCAACACACCTTGTCACTCAAAAACTATTATGAGGGGAAGAAGTGGGGGCGATATACAGGCTCTCCGTCCTTCTTGTTGCAGATGAGCTCACCCTCTCTAAACCCTTGCCCAGGTACATTGCATTGAGACAGCACTAGCACCCAGATAGCAAGGATTAGAGAGAGGGAGCAGGGCAGAAGGCTCAGGGCCACACACTGCTCAGTGTGGAGAAGGTCCTGTGTTATACAGGTCCACATAAAGAGCAGGAGTAGGAAGTCTACCACTCCCATGTGGGTTGGGAAAAGGTGTCTATGACTCTTCATTCTGTTATGTCAACTTCATTGCTTAATAAATGCCTACAAGATGAGTAAAGCTACTAGGTGTGTGTCTGGGAGGGTCATGGTCGCACGACCTTGGGTACGGGTCCTGGCCTGTTCCTCTCTGGCACTGTTCCCCTGCTCTGCTTCCTGGCCATGATGAACTAAGCAGCTTTGCTCTGCCAGCCCTTCTACAATGAGGTTTCTGCCTGGGAGCTAGCCAATCATGCACTGACTCTTTTGTGACCTTGAGCCAAATAAAATCTCTTATCCTCTAAGTTGTGGCTATTGGGTATTGTGTGCCAGCAATAGGAAAGCTGACTAATACCATGTCAATAAGAAGTGCCATTCTGTAGCCTGCCACCAACTTAGTCCATGCAAGAACATAGGGGACATGAAAGTCCATTATCCTACCCATCTTCTTTGAGGTAAGGACCAAGTCCATCTTGTGTACCACCATCTGCTCATGGCCCTGGGAGCCCAGAGTCAGCACATCCTAAATGCTCACTTAGTACTTTCAGAGGAGAGGCAGGCAGGGGGAAAGGAGGAAGAAAGAAGTGGTGGTTGACTCACAGGTGCTTTGTCCCATGTGTAACGAGGGACCTTCTTACTGTTCTGGAGAAGGTGTTGCACCAAAAGAGCACCCACATCTAGGTGGCAAGGAAATGATGGGGCACAACAGAAGACTCAAAATGTATACACCGCTTGCACATACACAGACACCCTCATCTATGCGAAGGGGTAACGAGAAGCCCAATTTCAGGTACCCTGAGCCCTCTACCCACAGGAAGCTGGATGTCAGGAGGAAGCTGATTTTCCATAAGCCTACTAGATAGTAAGGCTCACATCTCTTACTGTTAGTTCACTGTGGAAACCCCACACAACAGCAATTCAATGAATCGGTTAAAGGTATGGGTGAACACATGGATAGATGGACCCAAAAACGCACACACAAATGACATACTGAAAGAATGAGCAAAGGAAAGAAAAGTGCTACAAGGCTCTGTCCCACCTGTGAACAAGGCTCACAATCCTGTATCCTTACACAAGTTCAATGCACTGCTAGGACAACATGCATGCCAAGGCTACAAAGATAGGCAAAGGTGAGCGAACTCAGGGTTGAGGCACATGCACACCAGAGGTTCCTTTGAGTGTATGCAACCAGGAAGTTCACACTCTCGAAGACAAGTGGAGATAGTAAGAAGGCCCCTCCCCGACACTTCATCCTCCTGCCTACAATTATACATTTATACACCTACAAGCACAGGGGAGCATGTCTCTGCAGACGAGAAAGAGAAGGCTCACTCCTGGCACAATTGCATGCCTGGTGTCTCTCAGCCAGGGGAAAACTCTACGTGCTAGGAAGTCCTAAAAAGAGAGACATTTTCCTTTCCTCAGCAAGATGCTCCCAACACAGTGTGTGGCACAGCCCCAGCGATGAATTAAGATGCACTAACTGAATTGTTTGGCAGAAGGCTCACGATGACAAGGCTCATCCTCCTGTAATCCATGCACACGGGAGGTATTCTGAGAATTCACAACTCCGGTATGCAATGGGTATGGGAGAAGGAGCAGTTCGTTCTTCTGCAAGCCAAGTGCATGTCTGCGTGCGCATACGCACACTAAAAGTGTTAGGTCCACTCCGGAGAAGTCGTGCGAAGACTATTCCCATCCACATGTTATGTATTCATTTAACCTTTGCTCATCAATTGTGCAGCTTGTTCTATTAGACGATGTCCTCCCAGTTACAGCCTACATGAATGTACATGAATTGCTTATCACTGTGTCACCAACACTGGCACAAAATTAAGTGATTCTCTAACTTGAGCAAACATCAGAATCAATCCTGGAAAGCTTCTTAAGAGTATAGATTGCTGTGGTTTATGATTTAATAGACCATTGATGGGACTCAAGAATTTGCATTTTTTTCTTTGTGTTCTTCTTTGACAGGATCTCACTATGCAGTTCAAGCTGGTCTTGAACTCACTTTGTAGCCCAGGCTGGCCTCGAACTCACAATGATCCTCCTGCTTCAGCCTCCCAAGTGCTGGAATCACAGGCGTGCGTCACCACACCTGGCTAAGTATTTGCGTTTTGAGCAAGTTCCCAGCTGATTCTCATGCTATTCATCTGGGGATCACACTTTGAGAACCATCACTCTAAATGGGCAATAAAGAAATGAAAGAATGGGGGGAGTGGTGATATGGTAATATAAAAACTCTAAGCTTTAAAACACAGATGACATTCTCTTTCCTTGAATTTTTGAACAAGGACAATGAGCTGGGCCAGCATTTGTAACCGAGTTCCAAGAATAACACGGATCTGAGCAGAAGGCTGAGGCGTCTTCAGATCATGTGTGCGGGCACAAGAAACAGCAGTCTCCTCATAGAGGGATCATGCAGAGGTGGAACATCTTTCCTGTTTACGCATGCGCGAGATGAAGACTAAGCAGGGGTCATCTTCCTGCAAGCTCTGGCCATGAAAGGAGCATGGAGAAAGTGCACCGCCTTCCACATGAGACAGGGGCGCTAATGCTGTGCCTCATCCTACACCCACTGTGGATGCAGCTGTGTGTACAGGGGACACAGCTTCTGTGTTTCTACATGCAAGGTGTGTGTGTGTGTGTGTGTGTGTGTGTGTGTGTGTGTGTGTAAGAGAAAAGGGAGGAGTAACTGGAAGGCTTGTTCCCTGGCATATGTATATGCTGAGCAATAAGGAGAAAACTCACTCTATTAACATGCCCACTCCAGATGTGAGGGTGAGTTGGTGCCAGCCTTGTTCACCCTGTTCCACCATGACTGGCACAGACAGGGACCATCACTAGTGGTGAAAGGCACGGATGAACCAAGGATGGGGGATGTGTATAGGCACTACGCTCTGTGTGGAAGTGGTTCGGCCTTTGCCTAGGCACACTGCACCGACACAGCACTTGCACACAAGTACTAGGATTTGAGAGGGAGGGCAGGGCGGAGGGCTCAGGACTCACATGGCCTGTGTGTGTATGTGTGTGTACTCACAAATGTACTTACCAAATGTACTTTTCTGCACAGAGTACTTTCACAGGTGAGGGTAAAGAAAGGTAAAGAAAAGGACCTGTCCCCCACAGCACCAGAAAGAGAAGAAGCAGGAAGAAAACTTCCCTCATTTAATCCCTTTCTATGGGCGGATTAAAGAGGTTCACTGTATGGGGGGACGGGAGAGGCACGGCACAACAGCTGCCCCTCCCCATTTCCTGTAAGCGGGTTCTCTGCTCACAGGCCCGTGTCTCTCGGTGTGCCTTGGGGCACAGAGGGGCTGAGGTGGGCAGAGCTTGAGAAATCTCACTGAACAGAACCTATACATGTTCATGCATGTGGATTGGGTAAAAAGGAGTGCACCCGTGGAGGACCACCTGGATGACTCTTCTTGAAAGAGCAGTTAGCTCCATTTTAGCTAAACCTGGCCCTATTTCCATGTACTGACATGTACAGAGCTGGCCAGGACTTTTCCTCATCCCTTCAACTGGCTTTAAGCAGTGCCAACTGGTCCAGCTGAGGTGCTGATGTGGTCTTTGAAGCAAGGTGACAGGTCAGCGTGACCCTGCCCTGTAGCTCCCAAAAAACATGTGTGAGCCGGGCAGGATGGAGAGCTGTTCTCCATGCTGTCAGCTGGGATGGAGCCTCAAGATAAGAGGCTGTGACTCCCTTGGGCATAAAAAACTACACATCAGAGCTGAAGCACCGACTCCAAAATATTAGATACTACCTCGAATTCTGTTATGCAGATTACTCCTTCTGCACATCCTTCTCTCTGCGTGTTGCAGAGGTTATTTCAGATCCCCTACCTAGCCCAGCTCACAACACTCTCATACTTCCCGCCATTCTCACAGTCACTCATCCTCAAGCCACTCCCTTCTTCATGAATTGATAAAACCCAGGTTTGGCCCTGGGTCAGGGTCTTCTTTCCAGTTAGCCATCATTGTTACTGGAACCTAGGACCCCTTGGCTCCCCACAGCTACAAATGTCTTAGTGTCTTTATTCTCACCATGGGTTGCACTGAAAGTGGTAGACTGGAATTAACTTGCTAGAATCCCAATAACTTTTCCATGGGGTTATAGGTATAAACTTCCCAGACCGTGATGAGTACCAGGAAGGGCTCTCTATACATACAGATTTACTTTCTTTTGAACAGCAACCAATTAGTCTACAACATTCACGATCACAGTTCCTGCTAGTTCCCTAGCAGGATGTAGGTAGCAACCTTGTCCATTTGACCTGCTATATCCTCTCTAACCAGTATAGTACCTGTTACCTAAGAGATTCCTGAATATCTGAAGAAGGAAGGAGAAGGAGGGAGACTTGATGTGTAGGGATTCGATCTTGAACTTTGAATGTAGACAAGGTTCTGTCCCTTAGAGTCCTTGGGATTCAAGGCAGCACTGGTGCCCAAGGTGAAAGCATGTGAGTGATGCGGCACATTGGAGAGCCCACTCTGTGGGTGTAGATCTGAGTGTGGATGACCAGCTGGGCCCCTACCCCTGCACACTGGTGCATCTGTGTGGGACTGTCCCAAGGTTTAGAGGATTCCCCCCACAAATCTCTGTGAGACTAGGGACACAGACAGACAGACAGAGAGGGAGGCACGTAAATTCTAATCTGTGGTCCACCCACATGGCCATAGTGAACGAGGAGTCCATTCTCCCAAGACCGTACACTCCCTGCTGGCCAAGATGCACTCTTGTGTGAGCCAAGTACCCAGAAGAGCATGTACAATAGCATAGGTACTCAACAGATAGTACAAAGGATGGGAAGAGGCCCGAGGTGCGTCTTACACGAAGATGGCGCTCTCCCTCGCAGAACCCTTGCCCAGGTGCATTGCATTCAGAAAGCACTCTCACCCAGGTAGCAAGGATTAGAGAGGGGGAGCCAGAACTGAAGATCACATCCCCTGCACAGCCGGCATGTGGCTCTAATAAAAAGGCTCGCTGTTCCTGCCCAGTGAATTTCCCTAGAATTGAACTAAAGTAGTTTTTCTACAGAGTCGGTGTGAGAGTAAGGTGAGAAGTCTCACATTTGTGAGTTGGGGGTAGATAAGAAGTTCTCTGTCTGTCCAACTCATCCTCAGTACGTGTAGGGCTGATGGGTGGTGAGCAAGTTCATTCCTCTCCCTGGCCTGTCAGTCTTCTTTACTCTTCTGTGTGCCATGTCCCACACAGTGCCCAAGACATATTATCTGTGAAATGAAGGAACAAACAAGGGGCAGAGTGTGGATAGAATGCAGGCCAGCAAGAGGCAGATGAGAGGCAATACACAGATCTGTCCTTCACGCAGAGGAGGCCAGCCCTCTCTCAATCCTTGCCTGGGTGCACTGCATTTTCAAAGCACGCTCACCCAGGGACAAAGGATTGGAGAGGGGGAGCAGAGGAAAAGGCCTGGACACCTGTGCCTTGTTTGGGTGTCTCTCCTGGTCCTGGGCCAGCAAAGCATCACTGAGCGCATGTAACACCGATGCCCCTCCCCGGGGCGTGCAGATGGGATTCATCGCCACGCACACGCCACATAGATGTGCTCCCTCAAACCTATGGAATGGATCTTTTGCAGCTCACACTTGACAGTCTCCATGTGCTCGGTGCATGTGTGCAGGTAGCAAGAAGGCTGAGAGCCACACGTGCACACACGTGCTGGAGGATGGCGCACCAAAGGGGATACTTTACTCCCTCCTGTTCCTCTGCTCAACTCTAAGTTTTTTGAGAGCAAATAGTGGTTGCATGAGTCTCACCATCCAACGTATGTTTCTACATCACGGTATCTGAAATGGAGCAAACTGGAAATAAAGAGAAAGAGGTGGAAGCCTAGGGGTAGTGAATTTCATCCTCCCATAAGTGCCCTCTAGAGAACCTAGGGGCCCTGGCTACCTTATTCAGCACTGTATCTCGAAGGCTTGGCATGGGGTGTGGCACCTCATAGCAAACTCAAGTGCCGGAAAGAAGGCGAGCCGGTGGCAGAGGTGAAGCACATGTCTATATGCAGACAAAGCTCAGCCTCTTTAAATCCTTGAATAGGTGTGTTGCACTGAAGCAGCACTCACACCTAGGTTCCAAGGATTTGAGAGGGAGAGCAGACAAGAAGGCTCGGGGATCTGCCCATGTCTGTGCGTGTGTCTCTGTGCGTGTGTCCAGAACAAAACACCTTGTTCTGAGAACAGTGTCATTTACGATAGGCAGAGAATGCCCTCTCCTGCATAGTTCCATGGGATAGCACAGAAGGCTTATACTTTGGTGTATGTGTTTGTGGGCAACGGTGGTGATGAGAGGTCCACGCTGCGGCCCACTCCCTCTCACAGCTTGGAGGTGGGACAGGTGGTGACGAATTCCACTCTTCTCAGCTGTAAGCTTCATGAGGGCAGGGGGCAGACATGTCTTGCTGATGACTGTACGCTAATTTCCTAACTTAGTATCCCATACAAAGGAGGCAATCGATACGTGGGGTGCACAGGAGGAGGACAGAAAGGTGCTCTTCCATACAAAGATAGAGCTCTTGCTTTCGGAACCCCTGCCCAGGTGCACTGCATTGAGACTGCACTTTCACTCAGGTAGCAAGGACTGCAGAAGGGGAGCCGGGCAGACGACTCCTGCAGGTTAACAAGGAGGTTAACCCTTCTCATACAAGCGACTTACTTGCAAAGAGAAAAAGCAAAGAGGAGGTTTTTGAGCTTCACATGAAAGATGTCCAGCTGAACACACATTTTTGTTCTCTCCAATTACAGCAACAGCAAAGTATACACCTGTAACAATAAAGGGACTGGAAGGAAAGGAGTGTGAGAGAGGTCACAGAGAATGAATAGGCTTTTTCTGCTCGCAAATCTTTTGTGTGACTATGCAATAAAGCAGGACAGGTTAGCATACTCGCTCTCAAGTGCTAACATGCATGAAAATCACCTGGACAGCTTTGCCCCAAGACAGGTTACAGGAGTTTCTGATTTCATATGCCTGGGACCCACACATTTGCGTTTTCAAAAAGTTCCCAGAAGATGTTGATTCTGCTAGTCTGAGGACCTCACTGGGAAAATCAGGGATGTAGTGGGAAAACTATGGACTGGTATCCACAAACCCTGGTTCAAATCCACATTCTAGCACATATTAGCTTCAGGAATCGACCTGATTTTCCCAGGGTCACATGGCACTTCTCGAAAGTGGAGATAACAAGGCCTACCTCTTAAATGGTGCCAGGAAGATGAAATAAGACGACAAAGCTGAAGTGGAACACAGGACCTAGATATAACTATTATTTTTACCTTTTACTCTCCATTTTCAATTACATATGTATTTGCATGAATGTGCACTTTTAAGCAGGACGATCACCCTCCTACATGCAAAGTCTACATGAGGAAGAGCAGTGCATATCTGTGAGTACCTGTGAGGCAAAGCACAGATTCATTCTTGTGAGTTGGCGAGGTCTCCTTCAACCTCCCTAAATCAACGAAGTCCCCACTCCTCCATATAAGGGCTCCCAAGGAAACATCAAGACTTTCACTCTCTGCTGTGTGTGTGGGGAGGTAAATATAAATGCATGCGTGGGAATGTGGCCATTTGCCCTGTGACTGTGAAGCAAAAAGCGCCCCAGTTTCCTACCCTATATACTCACATGCCCCCATACTATGGCCAGCTAGCTATGCATGGGTCTGCCTTGCATGTTCATTCTCCTGTCTACCTTGCCAGTGTCCACATGCACATGTGAGCATCTGTGTATGTGCAAAAGTAACAGACAGCACTAACAAGCAAATACACCTCCATTCCACAGCCACGTGAGGGAAGAATATGGAAGCAACCCAAAACCCTTGCTTGGAAGTGTGAGAGAGCAGGGAGAGGGAAGAGACTACCCCTGCTCACCATGCCAGTGCAACTCTGCACATACAAGTCTACATCTCTAGATGCCAGTCTGTCCTGGTGAGGAGGGGAGATGTTTGGGGAGAAGGGACTAAAGAGTAAACTGATTCTGCAGCATCCCCAGCATGTAAATATATTATATCTGATGGAAAGAAAGCAAGGCAGACTCCAGATCTGGGGAAGGAGATGTCTGAGATCAGCTGGGAACACAGTCCTTTGCCAAAAGCAGAGAAGTTGTCAAATAACTACTGAGACCATATCAAAAAGACTGGAGGCAGATGTGGTGGCACACGCCTGTAATCCCAGCACTCAGGAGGCTGAGGCAGGAGGATCGTTGCAAGTTCCAAACCAGCCTGGGCTACAAAGTGAGCTCAAGGCCAGCCTGAACTGCATAGCGAGACCCTGTCTCAAAAAGACAAAAAAAAAAAAAAAAAGACTGGAGAGTCAGTTTGAAGAAGTTCACATTGGCCAAAGATGGGGCATTTGAGCTTTACTGAAGAAAAGAACTCCAATAGACTGAAAAACCAAATATATTTAAACCCATTTTTTGATCATAATTTTTTTTAAAAAGTACTCCTTGAACTGGCTAGTAAAACAATTCATTTTTTTAAGTCCTGATAAATAAAGACAATCAAGCATTTACCTTGTCTTTCCTATAAAAACTTTACTACTGGGTAATCAAATAGTACATGAGGTAAGTTTTTCTTTATAAAAGTAATCCACCTAATAAATGAAGAGAGAACAAGGACATAAGAATATCATCATTTTGCAAATCCTAATGAAATAATGGCTCTAGGAATTGAGCATCAGTGGCAAACTAACATCAAAGAGAGAGAGAAATCAGTCATTGTGGTATCTTGATGGAAATAGTCCTGCCCTGTTTTCCCAAAATGAAGCCCAAATCTGATCAGGTTTCTAGATGCTACTATCAATTTATGGGAAATACAAACAAGGAAAAGAAACGTGTCAACAACATCATAGGAATATGCATTAGAAAATTCAAACTATAGAAAACCATATAGATGAACTTTTCTTCCAACAAATACATTATAAGAAAAGAAAAATATATAAATAGAGGGTGAAATTATAATTCAAAGAGTCAAGATGCCTATCTACCAAATGCAATGTGTAGGCCTTATTTGGGTCCTAATTTATGATATTTTTAAGACAAATGGAAATCTGAATATACTTGTGATGATGTTCAGAAATTATTGCTAATTACTTTTAAGTGCAACAATAATCGTTATTTTTTTAAACAATGTCCTTACCTCTTAGAGATACATCCTAATCATTAGCTTTCCCTATTCTCTGTCACATCTTTCTACCGCCTCAACTTCTACTGCTGCCACAATAGCTCTTTGTTGTTTCTAGAACACAATAGGCCTTTCCCAACTGCCCTATTTAAGACTGCAACTTCTCCACCACCATCTCCATGAGAATTTCTCCCACCCACCCTGTATCTCCTTTTCCTGTTTCATCATTCTCCAGAGCACTTAATCACCAACTGACACACTGTGTATTTTACTCACTGGTTTTGTTCTCTGCCTGACTCCTTCTACTGGGGCAGCTATTCTTGTCTTTTGATCAATGATGTATCCCTGGTACATAGGGGAGTAGCCAATATATAGTAGATGCTCAATAAATATTTACTTAATGAATAAGTTGCTTACAAAACAAATCAATTACAAATCCCGGGTGCGAAAAAAAAACAAACAAACAAAAAAAAAAACAAATCCTGGGTCTGGGAAGAGAGTAAGCTCACAGTCTGATTCATGTGAATGTCTTAGACATATATACACCTTGTTGTGCGAGTAAGTGTGCATATAGGAAGACAGGCATAGCGCTGGGATTTCAATCCCTGTACCCTAAATATGAATGTGAGCATAATATATACTATATAGTTATATATACATACACATATTAAGGAAGAGATGCAATATCCCTCACACCTTTGGGTTTGTAAGAATTAGCTAGAAGCTCCCTTTCCATCATGCCCCGTCTATGGAATGCTGAGAAGCCACTCTTTCTTCCCCTAGGGGCTGGCAAGGCAGAACCAAGTCAGAAGACTTCCTTTCCTTACGGGCTATGCCCATCCCTGAATGTGAGCGTCTATACTCTGCACAGAAAAAAGGAAGAAAAGTGTACCTCTCCTGCAAGATATTCGGATGACTGAGCTGAGAGAAAGGACAGAAGGGCAGTTTCCCTCCCACCACCTGGGTTCGCCCGTTGTCATGAAGATGTACCTAGACAAATGTGCACATGCACAAGAGAGCAAGGAAAGCTGAGGCTCACCATCCTGCAAACCCTGCATGTGGGAGGGGTTTCCAGAAAGCTCACCCTCCACCATGCAAGGGATGTGAGAGAGGGAGCAGGGAGGAGCTCGCTCTCTTGGCACAGCGTGCAGGTAGGCCCAAGAAAGCAAAGGGCAGCAGCTCAGGGGTTGCACATGGGCAGCAAGCAAGCCATGGGAGAGCTGTTAGGGGGTGAACCAGGAAGGGCACACGTACAGGTGGGGCAGTCAGTGGGAGTGGGTGGCGGCTGGCAGTTATATATGTGTATGTATCCCCCACACAAGGAATATGAGAGGGGGCTACATCCTTTGGTAATGTGTGCACATTCATGCCTTTACACAGGACAGGGAAGAAGAGGCTCACCCTCCTGCAAGCCTTGGGTGTGGGAGGGTAATTAAGATGCCAACGGTCCTACACTCAAGGCATGGAAGAGAGAAAGCAAGTTGAGGGGTTCACTCTCCTATATACTACATGCACATGAGGGTACAGGGTGTGTGTGTGTGTGTGTGTGTGCGCATGCGTGTGGGTGTGTGGGTGTGCTGTGGACGCCTTGCCGACACATGCTGTGTGTTTTGTGCACATTCACATATGTGCCTTCATTTCAGGAATATCCACTATTTATAACCTATTGTTTTCATGTTCCTTTTCTTTCCTTTTCCTTTATTTTTATTTCTAGCACCAGTATAACATTTATTATTGGCAAAGCACTGTTCTAAGTGCTCTCCATATATAATTCATTTATTTTCATAAAATATCTATGAGGTAACGATCATTATCCCTACTGTATAGATGAAACACCACCAGGCTACGCATATAGAACAGATGGTAAGGAAGTTCAGAATGTGGCATGTGGGCCCTTAGGAAGAGGACTCCACGAAAAAGGCTGTCTCCTGACCCGTGTGTGCTCACAGTGGGGGTGGGGGCTTACACTTGCCAGCCCAGAGAAAAGCAGATGGGGGGGGAAGGGTGGAGGAAGTGAGAAGTAGCTACATGAAACACAGATTAGGCACGGATTGTGCAAGTACAGTCAACAAGATGTGACAATGGTTTGGATGTGGAGAATAAAGGAAAAATAAGTGTCCAAGATTAATCTAGAGACTGTCTCCTAGTCAAACTCTCTGCATCCTTGACCTGAGCAATGTTTACCGGTCGGACAACACTGAGAGAGGAGTAGGGCTTCTGAAGGAGAGTGGAGGAAAACCAGGACTTCAGCTTTGTTTGTGTTCAAATTCGAGATGCTTATTAGACATCTAGACCACAGACCACAGTTGGACATAAGCATCTGGAATTTAGCAAAGAGGTCCACGCTGAAAATAAAATGTGAAAGTCATCCATAGGGGCCGGTATTTACAGCAACAGGACAAGATGAGAACAGCTAAGGAGTAATAAGAAGCAGAAAAAAGAAATCCAAAGGCAAATGCTCTATGTCTCTCTGGCGTTTAAAATTCAGGTGGAAGAGGAACTATCAGAGCAAACTGAGAAAGAGGTTTGTGAAGAGAATAATCAAAAGTGTGGAATCCTGGGAGGCAGATAAAGAGTCTCGAGGGAGTGATCAACTGTGTGCGTTTGATCCGCTGAGTAAGACGGCCCAATGAATTGGGCGATGGGAAGGGCACTAGGGATTTTGATAAGGGTAATTACAGTGGTGCGATAAGGTTAAAGTCTTCATGGATCCTGTTCAAGAAAGAATGGGAACCAGGTGTGATTATAGTGCACACCTATCATCCTAGTAATTGAGGAGGCTGAGGCTGAGGGATCATTGTAAGGCCAGCCTGGGCAACTTAGCCAGACCTTGAGGGGAGGGAGAGGGAAAGAGAAAGAAGTAGAAATGTAGACAGGGGAGCTCCTTCTGTAAAGGGAAACAGAGAACCAGCAAGAAACTGGAGGAGCTATTTAAGTGGAAAAAGTAGTGCTTTTTAATTTTTAAAATTGTTTATAGCTGGAAAATGTTGCATTTAAATATGAATAGAACAGATGATGATGCAGGAAGCAAGAGGAACTCGTTGCTGGAGCAGTGTCACTGCATAGGGGAAAGGGGCTGTGAGCTACTGTGCAAGTGGGAGACCTGGCCTTAGGTATGTATAGATAGTTCGTCTGTCGGATCAGAGTAGAGCTCACGCTCAGGAACACCTGTAGCTAACTAGGGGCTATCATGGGAGCTTTGGAAGCTGCTTTCTGATGACTCCCACTTTTTCACTGATAGAGGAAGCAAGGTCAGCAGCTGAGAGTGAGGAGGAAGGTAAATGACACTGGAGCGTTTTTATATAAGTGTGAACATTGTTTCTAATTGTGTTGTTGTCCTGGTCTGTTCTTGTTTATATCTCTTCCTTCTCTCTTTCCCTCCTGTCTTCTTCGCCTGTTTCCCAAAGTTTGCACAATCTTCCTTTGTCCTCCAGCTTTGCTTCTAATCTCTTCCTCTTCTTCTATTTCTCCATTTTATCCCCTAACCCCATTTAAATTTTCTCCCTGAGGGTAAAAATGCCATACTGAGGGTATATTTACTGTATACAATTTTCTGGTTCATTTTAGATTTTGTTATATAACCACAAATCTAGTTCACATGGTTAAAGGTGGCAAAATTAAAAAGAAAGAAAAAGACAGAGAGAGAGAGAGAGAGAGAGAGAGAGAGAGAGAGAGAGAGAGATATGCTGGTCTCCTGCAAACCCTACAACTAGGAGGAACAATCTAACAGGAAGGGCATGTAAGATAGAGGGCTCACTTACCTTCACTCTCTGGGTGTCTGTGTGTGTGTGGGGGGGGGGTTGGGGGAATCATGTTTTTTTAAAGCTTACAGTCTTGCTCATAATTCTATATGATCAAGGTGGAAAAGATGGGCCAGTTCAAGAAGCTTACAGCCCTGCATACATGGAGAGGGACCTGGGGGAGTGGAGAACGAGACAGAGACAGCCACGGGGCAGATCTAGGAACAGCGCTTTGTGATAAATCCTAGAAAAAGTTTTAAAACATTTTAAAAGTTCACACTATTTTTGTGATGTAGATAATTATCATCTGAATAATGCTTTACGACCTTTGGAACAACTAAAGGACAAAGGACTTTTAATGTATATGCCAAGGGAATAAATGCAGTTGTAGGATAATTTTCGTATTCCTTTCTATAGATGTCAGGTATGTGGCAACACCGACTATAGTATAATCAGCCAACTATGTATTTACCTTGACACTATTTCATTAGTCTTCAATCTTGCTAGCCAGCAGTGTATTGCTTAGCGGCTGCTTGCTTTCCTTGAAGGATAAACTCTCACTTTGGATCTTATTTATTTTCCTAAGTTTAGAGAGACAAGTTATTTATTCCTCAACATACTCCACAGGAGCAAACACTAACAGACTGAAGGATTCTTCTCCCTCCCAGTGTGTGTGTTCATGCATGCACACATATGAATGCATACATGCCCGTGGTCAGGGCCAACCTGCTTTTAAAGTCCACCATCCTACAAAGCTGCTTACGGGCAGGGCACTGAGGAGGCACGCCAGGTTGAAAGGACAGGGCACAAGTCAGAAAATATGGACCTATGTAGGCCTCTTATCCCAGCATGTGAGGTATTTGAGATGAACAGGTTGGGAGTCCCCTCCTATCTGCCTCCCTGACAGAGGATATGCACAGGAATGAGGAGGGGCGGGGTGACAAGGAGCCCCGCTCTCTTATACCCCCGTGTGCATTACCTGTGTGTGAGTCTGGGGTGGATGGGGTGTCATCATCGTAATTACGCCTGTAAGAAATACACAAAGCAATCTCAGGCCTGGATGCTGCTGGGTGAGAGGGAAGGGGTACATGGCCTCTGTGTTTGGAGAGACACTAGAAAGTTCACTCTCCTGGGGTTAATAAATAAATAAGATCAAAAGTGAGAGCTTACCCTTAAGGAAAGTAAGCAACCTCTAATCCCGTATAGAAGAGTGGAGTTGAAAAAGCACATACTCCAATATGCAAGTGGAGAAGTGCATGGCTCAGATGTCTGAGATGCGTGCTATGTAATAACTGCATGCATCAGGAATGAGAGTCACAAAAAGTTGCACTCTCCTGCAAACTGCACTAGCGGAAGTGGAACTAGAAAGCGCCTTCCCCTGCAATGAAGGCATATAAAAGGGTGGTGAAGTCAGAAGGTTCTCTCAGGCACTCAGTGTCTGAGTTAGAGGAAAGGAGAGAGGGCATAGCAAGGCTGCTTCACCGGTGAACCCAAAGTGTGGGAGAAGGAATGCAAAAATCCACTCTGTGACACTTTGGGCTATACGGTAGTAAGCCGGTTGGCCGATTGGTCAGAGCACTGTGGGTCTGAAGCTAAAGGCTTCCATTCATGAGTGCATCCGCTCAGCAGAAGGTCACTCTGTAGCAGTGCCTACACAAGTGCAGGGCCCACATAATGGTAGGGGTGCGGCGGGCTGGGAGGGTGAGAGACCCCACCTGTTCATCTCCTCCTTATCTGGGACTAGAAAGGAGCTGCTAATGGGTGGTTACTTTGTGAGGTTTTATGGGTAACCGTGTGGTGCTAAGAGAAATAGAGAATGAAAGAGATACATGCAGTAGTAAAATCTTCCATTTTAAAAAAGTATCCATTATTATAATTTCTGAAGTAAAGGAGAATGTAAAAATATACTGGAGACTGAGAAGGCCATATGATGTGTGATTTAAAAATATGAATGTTTAAAAATTGTTTTTATTACAGTAAAAGATATTGCCATTAATCTCCCTCAAAATACTCCCCTTCACTTTTAACATATTCAACAGCAGCATTCACTGTATGCTTGACCACACCTCATAAAGCCACCCACGAAAGAAGACTTCCAGAAGTGCTTCGGAAAGTGGCAAAAACAGAGCCGGGCATGGTGGCGCATGCCTGTAATCCCAGCACTCGGGAGGCTGAGGCAGGAGGTTCAGTGCAAGTTCAAACCAGCCTGGGCTACAAAATGAGCTCTAGGCCAGCCTGAACTGCAGAGCGAGACCCTGTCTCAAAAAAAAAAAAAAAAAAAAAAAAAAGAAAGTGGCAAAACTGGTGGGGTGCGTACAAAGTGTTATAGGCAGCTGAGTTAGATAGAAATATTAAAAATATTATAGGCAGTCAGACAGGGCCAGGCCCTCAAAGAGCCAGTGCTGAAGATGAGATACCTTGCAACTATGGGGGAGACAGGCAGCTCCAGCTGTGGACAAAAGATTAAACAGATGCACCCACACACTTCCCTAGGGATGGACCTCAGGGACTGATATTCTAAATAGGTAGCAATCACCTTGAAAAAGCCAGAAAGAGTCACTGACCCAACCCCCTACAGGAAAGGCCCCTGTTCTGTATTCATGCCCGCTTGCTACATGACTCGCTTCCCCATTTGATCCCAGTTTACTCAATTTTACCTGAACAATTATACTTGTAATCTTTGGCTGACCACAGTTTTGTCCCACCTCATGTCCACCTAGCGAGTTCCCATGTTCTCCACCCACCTCACCTCGTGAATTTGCTTTATAAAAAAATCCCTAGAAAAGACAGGTACCTAGGTAACCCACTCAAGGGCCCCTTCTGTCCCTGTCTTGGACAGAAGCTTTCTTTCCCTTAATATATATATTCTGCTCTTAACCTCCGTTGTTCTTAAACTTCATTCTTCGATTTTAGAAAACACAAACTCATCCCACATATCTTTCAGGTTGGGAGTTTTTTTCCCCTATATCAAAAGTGAGGAGTATTTTAAGGGTGATTAATGGCAATGTGTCCTTTACTATAGTATTATTTGAAACATCAACGGTTTACTTAGATTATACCCTGTATGTGTTCAGGAGGTGAATGAGGTGCTGAGCTATGGTGTGACTGACTATACAACAGGGTTACATGAGTGATAAGGTACTAAAGATGTGACTTTGACACCTCTGCTGGAAATATGTGATCAGGAGAATAAAAAAACTAACTCTTGACAAATCCTCAGATAGTGATGCATTCAATAGCACTCAAGAGTCCGGAAAACTCTGAAAGGAAACACACCTATTTGGGGACTGGTATGTATAATAGGACTGTTGCCCTCAAGAAGCCTAAAGTGTCTATCTAATCTAAGAGGTCTATGAAAGGTTTTCTAAGATCTAACCCAACTCAGACTTTATGATACACAAGGGCAGAATTAGGATAGATAAAATCACACGGTAAACGACCAGTACAAGGCTAGCATGCAAAATATAAGAATTCAGAGAGGAGAGATGCTCCTACTGACCAGATGAGCTGGAAGGATGGGAAAGACAAAGACTAGGAATGAGGAAGATGAGGTGATTGAGGGTATTCCAGAGGAGGGGCACACCTGAAAGTACTACTTAAGAGCCCACAAGGAAACCAGTTTGGCTTGAGTGGAGGGTTCTGCCAGGAGAAGAGGGTAAGTAAGGTCAGCCATGCTGTGGTCCTTAAATGCTACAGGAATAATATTGAGTGAGACCCTCAGTGTGGTGAGCAATCACTTAGGAGAGGGAATTTAGCTCACTGATAATCTTTTTACTTTACTGTTGTTTGTTTGTTTGTTTGTTTTTGAGACAGGGTCTCCCTACATAGTTCAGGCTGGCCTCAAATTCACAGCAATCCTCCTGCCTCGGTCTCCCAAGTGCTGGGATTACAGGTATATGCCACCATGCCTGGCTATACTGTTGCTTTTAATTCACGTGTCCATTTGATTGTGAAGAGGAAAAAACTAAAGCTAACCCTAATTCATGTCTGTATGGGATTTGTTGTTTAGAATTAGGTTGCAATAGACGTTTTACTTTTAAAAGGAGCTGACTCTTTTAATGTCATTTTTTCTTTTTTTTCTTAATTTTTTTATTAGTGCATATTTGCAGTACACAATGACTCCATTCCTCAGGGAGAGTTGGTACATGGATGTAATGCATAGTAATTCTTTATTCTTCCCCTTCCCATTCTCTCCCTCTCCCTCCCTCTATTTCTTGGTCTCCTTCCCATTTGCAAAAGATCCCTCTACTTCCTATTATCTTTTATGATGCTCTTTATTTATAATTTGAGTTCCTCATATAAGAGATGCCATGAGATAAGATTTTTATCTTTTTGTCTTTTTGAGACAGGGTCTCACTATGCAGTTCAGGCTGGTCTTGAGCTCACTTTGGGGCCTCAAACTCACAATGATCTTCCTGCTTCAGCCTCCCAAGTGCTGGGATTACAGGCATGCACCACCCCTGGCAGATTTTTTATTTCTTTGAGACAAGGTATTGAAAGAAAGAACAAATAAAGCTAGGTAAAAAGGAGACAAAGAAAGTGAGATTTCAAAAATTGTACTTTAAAGAAAAACTACAGTCTCAGGATCTAAACCTGATTTATTTACCTTTTTTTCCCTTCTCGGAAAAACAGCAAACCTGGGCAGCCTTTCCACTCCAATTGTTCTGCCCATTCCCTTTTACTTGCAAATAGTCCTCTTTCACCTATGAATGGACCACCCTTTTGCTATTTCCCATGGCATTTTCCATTAGGGGTAGGTGATCCTCTCCCACCCGCTAAGAGGAAGACTAGAAGTATAGATTATCAAAGTCCAGAGATTTCCATTTCCTGAAACACATCAAAGATCCCCAGTTCCCAACTACAGTACACTGTGCCTCATTTCTTTGAGCACCTGCACTCCGCTCCTGAGTGTGTCACATTCTACATCTAATAAATCTTTCTCACGCCTCTTTTACTGAACGGTCTTGAAAAATCTTTTTTCCGTGACAGGAGTCAGCAAATCTGCACACTTATTTTAAAGCGGTGGGTTAAATTCTTTATTTCAGGCACAGCCTGGTGACAGTCTCACTATGTAGTTCAGGCTGGCCGCAAACTCAGTGATCCTCTCACCTCAGCCTCTGAGTGCTGAGAATATAGGTGTGTGCCACCATGCCCAGTTTAAAATGAGGTGATTTAAGGGAAGGTATTAAATCCAGAAGGACACAAGGATGGTGACGCTGTATGCAAATCACTAGGCTGACTGTGAAATAGAGCCCCAGGCAACGTGGGCAGTTACCCGTTCCTTAAATTGCAAGGTAAAACGCTCCCTTAAGAACTTCAGTCTAGCAGCCAAGTGGAAATACGGCTTTGTGCTAGGGAGATCAATCTAAAACCTCAGCTCTCACAGCCTTCAGATGAGAGAATTCAGGAGGGCCTGAACCATTCTGAGAGGCCAGAGGAGAGAGGAAGCGATGGGGTGGTTGAGGGGTGGAGTGGGGACAGGAGTGATTCAATAGATTGCAAGAACAGGAAGTAGCAACTTGTTCTATGCAGTGTTTTATGACGACGAATTTTGCAATAATCTTTGGAACAAGGTTTGAATGAGGATGTCTGCTGAGCCAGTGTAAGTGAGCTGAGCATGAAGGACTTTTCAACAATCCACAGAATGTGGGTGATAAGCTCGAGCAGGATTATATGAGAAAATGCCAGGAATTCCAGCATTAACACAGAGATAATGGTTAAAGCCAAGAACTAGGTGTTTGGGGGGTCTCAGCACTCTTCACTAAACGACAGAATGCTGTCCACCACACAGATAAGAAGGCCTTCAATATACAGTACTTTCACTACTCTTAGTTCTGAACAAGCTACCTCTGCTGTGCTGGTATTCCCAATAAAAAACACTAACATTTCCCATCGCCTGTAGCTCTAACGCCAAGATATAACACATGATAAACCTGGCAGTTGAGGGAATTTTATTTTATTGCTCAAGAGAAATTTCAACAAAAACTCCCAACAACTTGGAAAGACCTTACTCATGAGCTCGAGTCCCCTCTAAAAATAGACACAGTTAAAACACCATTCATTTGGTAAGTAAACTTACTACATCTTGCCACTTGGCAGACTGGTAGAATGAATAGATTCTTTATCTCTTCATTTATGTTTTTCTTAAGAACTACCAAGCTTCTGCACTCTACATTTCCTCACAGAATCTACTCTAAGAGTGTCTTTGCTTAGAATCGCTCACACAGCAGTTAGCACACCCTGGCTGGCTTGCATTGTGCCTTACTGCTCCCTAAAAGAAGATACTCATTGCCATTGCTTGGAGGTCTCAGATACAAGTAAAGGCTCCACAGGTATTTGTGAAATAAACCTGTTTGCTTTTAGGTTAAGTACAGCTACTCCCATTCTGTTTGAAGTACTGCCATTTCCAAAGTTCAAAAATGTCTTATCAGCAGCTATTCAAATTACTTCCCCTTCATTATTATTGTGCAAGAAAATATAGATAAAAATTATGTACTAATTAAGGAAGATTTCAGGGTGTGTCAGGTTTAGGGACACACACACACACACACACACACACACACACACACTCCATCCCACAGTCACTGTTCTGCTTAACTACCCACCCTAGGTATGATGGCCCCTGGCATGACAAATACTGCCTACATGTCACTCTTATAATTCTAAAATGTAAGCTTCTGAAAAAGTCTTGATCTGAATTTAGGCCCAAGAGATAAGATATACTGAGTTGAAGATTCACCTTTATTTCCTCAATGGGCTAGGGAAAAGAAAGCATTAAACAACCTGGGAACTAGATTGTCATTCCAACATTTCCTGATTTGAGCAGTCTTAGATCAAGTGCTTGATACTTCTGCACCCTATTCCTTCATACCAAAGTTGATATGAACAAAAAATTTTTGGAGGGTGTCAGAGAAAAAGCTCGCTAAAACTTTGTAGAAGAATTCACTGCACTTACTTTAACTTTTGTGACCTACTATTACATATTTCATATGAACTTGCACAAGCCTTTGTCTTATACTGTTCCTAGGGTTTATTAGAGAATGATAGACAAAACCGATAACAGAAATTGGAGCGAAGTGATTATTAAGAAATATTCTTGGGGCAGGGAGACTCGACCTAATAGGAAGGAAGAAGTGGTAATTAAACCTGAAAAGCAGGATCAGAAAAATAGATGAGGGCATTTCAAGAATTAGGGAAACACCTTGTGTCCGGTATAATAAAAAGAAATTAAAGAAAGTAGTAAAGTTTTCAAAAAACACTTTTAGTTGTGTTAATTCTATCATATATTAAGGGCCCTTAACCCTACAGTCTCACTATAGCACAACCCACAGTGGTACAGAATTCGACATACCCCTAGTCAATCCTCTGCTCCATTCTAACAGGATAAATAATCCTAGAAGCATTTTACCCATGATTCTATTCTGCTCGCACAGATGTGCACCACACACTTGATTTCATTATTGCCACTTCGATCATGCCTGCTTACAGTGTTGATTCTTTTGCTCCCTCCCCCTTTATTCCTAGTTGTTACAAAGCCTGAATTTTCTTATTTCCAATATTCACTATTTATTCCTTTACTTTATTTCCCCACTCTTCCCATGGACATACAGGGCCTGAAGTGCTTTCCAGCTTTGTTCAGTTATTCCTCTCCAAGGCCACCCTTACTGCTGGCCTCATTCCACAGCTGACACCTCCCCCACACCTAGGCCCTAACAGCCCTCTTGCCTAGTAAAGCCAACTTCCTTGTGATCAGAGCCCACCCACCCTGAACCAGACCTGTTTCCATCGCCCCTCCTTTCTACATGTCCAAATATTAGCTTGATTATTCTTAGCTTGATATTATCAAGCTTAGCTCAAATATCTCTTGATATTCTCCCTTTCCTAAATTTCCCTTGGACTCTGCTACTCACTATTTTATTGCACTCCCATTTATCACCTCCTCTCCATTGTTTCTTGAATCCTAAGGACCAGAGAATGCAGGATTCGGGCCTATTTTCCTGTTATCTTCCTCCATGGAAATAAGCAAAAAAGGGGTGCTCAAGAAATACTTTTGGATAATACAATGTTTACTGTTCAAACTATGCTATTTAATTTAATTAAAATTTGTTTTATCTTTTTGAGACAGGGTCTCACTATGCAGTTCAGGCTGGCCTTGAGCTCACTTTGTAGCCCAGGCTGGTCTCGAAATCCAAGGATCCTCCTGCTTCAACCTCCTGAATGCTTGGATTACAGGCGTGCGCCACCACACCCGGCCAGCTGTTTAATTTTAAAAGACTCTGTTCTTCTTTGTCTTCTCACTAATCACATACTGAAATACAGGAGAGTCGTGACATTGGTTTCCCAACCTATTCCTCTCTCACTCTAGAATTTAACACAGAAACACACCCACACAGTAGTAAAAATCCACAACAATACCAAAGGCCACAAAATCTAGCTATATGCTTTCCTTGCGTTTGTAAAAAACTGTCCCTTGCCCAGCATTCAGATTTAAATAAAGCCCTTAAATTAAAAAGCAAGGGAAACCAGAAACCTTCCTCGCTCCAGGTCTCTGGGAAACACTGTTGAGGTTGACCCTGGTGGTGAAGGTGGTTGTGGGGAGGAAGCCTTAAACGCCTGAGGCTCAGCACATCTCTCTCAAACGCCAGAAATTCTTGGGAACCTCACTTCCTAACTTGTCTTGCTGGATTCTTACATCTGTTTAATCCATCACCCAGCCACCAAAGAACAAGCGAGAGTTAGCGCAAGGAAACAACAGCGCACCAGTAACACACTCTATCACACTCTGCCTAATACCAATAGTTAACTGTGAGTTTTTTGTTGGCCAGCAAAACTTAATGAACTAATTTATAAACCAAGGAAAAATTATAACCTCATATATATGCAAACCTTTATTGCAATATGTACATCCTCTAATTAATCATACGGGCAAGCAAATTACTTGCATTAAAAAGCAACCTTAAAAAGTTAGTAGTGCTTGCCTCAAGGTTAGTGTAACATTGAGTTAAGACATTATTGCCAGAGAGAGGAAAAACAAGGAAAACAGCACACAGAACACTCAGCATATTGTCCTAGCAAACTGTTAGAGGAACTGAGATTTTAGCAGTTCGCCCATTTTTCTCCTTAACACAAACCATCAGAATATCGTGTATTTCCTCTCATTCTTCCCTTCTCATTCCTAAACAGAATTTAGAGACTCTGCCAGTGATACACCTATATTATCACTGAGAATTATAATATGAGTGTTGATTAAAATGCCAATTCTACAAACCACATACAATCTGTCAGAGGAAAAAAGTCAGGTTTCTTAGCCACAGTTACTTTATGAGGGTTGTGTCTAATTCTAGGAAAGGATGCAAAATCATATATCCAAATTCATTTTTTTAAACTCAAACAAAATAGTGGGAAAATGAAACCTTTTTGTTAGTTTTTCCAAGCTGAAATTCTGTAGACAAAAAAAAAATACATATTTTTTCTACTATGAAGTGTAAACACAAATCTACATGCAGAGACTGATCAATTGAAATACATACATATATATGAGGTCCTTTTGCAGATTCTATGGCACAATTCTTCAAGAAGATATGGCCAGCCAGCTCATATATTTATCACTAATCATAACTAACTACACTTGAAAACACCTGGAAATCTTTTTTAAATAAATGAACTGAAAGATCCTATAGATCTAGGCAGTTTTCAGAACTTCTGCATGCTAGACAGATGCTGTCAATGCTCTCAGGACAATGAGACAAATCAAAGGCTTAACTCATTCAACTGAGCAGCACTTTTGCACACAGATTACTATTTATGCTTCATAACGTACACTCCCACAAATACCACATGTATAAGAAACCATCATCGGAGCTGTAGATAAAAGGAAAGAACATTTCAGGGCAAATTTTTACCACCCCTGGTTACAAGAGCGGTAAACTGCCAAGCTGTACCTCTGGATTTGTATACTATTTTGTATATGTGCTTATATTTTAATAGAAAAATTTAAAAACTTCTCAACATCCTTTGGATAAAGCAGTAGCATCATTAAACATCTCACCACACAAGTGCTTAAATGGCATAACCTTTTTGTCATTTAGAATAAGCTCACTGGTAGAAATGCAACTGTAGCTGTTTATGGACTACTAGCACATGAACATTAAGAAATGACCCTGCAACTAAATACATAAGGGAGAAAGCATTTATTGATCAAAGCATATACAGATCACAATTTTCAAAGCTTTGGGCAACTGTAACACTCTCTCACTTTAAAGCTTCCCCTAACAGCTTAAGGGAAAAACGACTGCAGAGTGCCTGTTTGTGTATGTGTGTCTGTGTGTCAGAACAAATTCTTCATACCCTATAAGATTACAGACTACTTGCAAAGGCATGGGATGAGTGAGATTGAGAGATAGAATTGTTACAGGAAAATACACTATGGTGTATACTCAAGAGTTGAGCATTACAGTATTATGTAAACTCCAGAACAGTAGGAATTCAAGGAAGGAGTCCATTCAGTTCAGCTTCATATAGTTGCAGGATGAAACCCGCTTGGGCTTTCCAACCTCGGCAGGTGACCATACTGAAAAAGAAGGCATTGCAGGCAGGGAAGGGAAAGTCTCAGTGAAGGGCAAGGCAGTGTGAACTGGCCAAAGGCAGAGCAATGCTGCTCACAGTGTGGCTCAAGGACTGGTACCAGTTCCCAAATCCCTTACTACCGGTATTATTGATATAAGTACAGAAATTAATAAGCATTTAGAACTTTTTATAAGTGATATGACAGAGTGATTTTATATTTTATAAATCTAATAATCAAAAGTGAAGCTTATATTTAATATGTTTTTATAAGTTATTCTAGTGATTTTATTGTGTTTTGCAAAAGTATCAATCTATGGTGGTTTAGAAGTTAAAAAATAAAACCAGTGGGCCTGTCTTGGTTACTTGTCTCTTGTTGCTGAGACAAAATACCCAACACCCAAAATTAAGGAAGGGAAGGTTTATTCAGCTCACAGTTTGTGGAGGTGTCAGTCCATACTCCGCTGGCTCCAAGGCAGGGTGGCTTGACACAGGGGCAACAGTTCAAGGTGACAGAAGACAGCAAAAGCAGGAAGAGCACAAGGGAAGGACAAGCCTCTTCCTCCCTTACAGTGTAAGCAGGCTCCCCCATCAAGGGGTGTGTAGCACTCACATAATCTCCACCCCTCCTCCTGCACAGGCTCAGGATGATACAAAGTGAGGACCCTGGCCCCTTGCTCAGTCCCTTAGTTAACCTTCTAAACTTCTCACATTGACACAATGAACAGCATCCCAGAGGGTAAGGGCGTGTCCTTTTCACCCCAGGATATAGAACGGCGGAGTCACTTAGCCAAGCCTTAGACTCCTCAAGTTGACACAATGCATCAACCATAAAAGGGCCTTTCCTCACAGCTACCTTAAGAAGCACTGGTCATGGACAGTGATGATACATCTGCTTAGAAGGCTTCAGGTATGTGCTGGAGTGATGGGGAACTAAGGATGGCAAGTTGATCAAGGCCTTGAATTCAAGCTCAGAATAATTTCTATTTGAGATAATAAGCACTGCAAAGTCAGCCTAGCTTCATGAATAAGGAACTGACATGAAGAAAGCAGTTATTTCATAGGAGAGTCTGGCAGGGGTTGTTGAGTCTGACTGGAAAGGAGAATAATCTATCAAAACATTACAGTAATTTGGAAATATGATGAGGAGGATGAACCTGAAACACCCTGACTATAATAGTTACTTTTCTCATTGCTGAGATAAAATATCCAACATTCAAAGTTAAACGAGGAGAGGTTTATTTAGCTCACAGTTTGTAGCTGGCTCCAAGGCAGGGTGGCATGGCAGAGGGGCATTGCAGAGGACAAAGAGTGCATGGAGTGTAGAAGGCAAGAAAGTAGCAGCAGCAAGTGACAATACTAGCCTTCTTTCTGTCCCTTTTTATGTTTTTGTTTTGTTTTTTGAGACAGGGTCTTGCTATGTAGTCCAGGCTGGCCTTGAAGCAGCGGCAATCCTCCTGCCTTAGCCTCCTGAGTGCTGGGACTATAGGTGTGTACCAACAGGCCCAGCTTGTCCCTTATATTCTATTCAGTTTACGGTGGATCATATTCACACCCAGAGCGGAGCACCCTTCATCCTACCCAGAACTACACCAAACCAATCAGTGGACTAATTTAGTAATCACACACCCTTGATCGCAACATGATGCATTTAATCCCAGTATCACACAGTCTAGGTCCAGCCACCTCTGAAAAGCCCCACCTATGACTGCATGAGGCATTGGGGGAACGTCTAGGCACAAGCTATAACACTGGCCCATGGTGGTATATGACAGCATTGGAAAATAAGGGACAAAGTTGCTGTTTGCAGGTGATAAAGGAAAAAAAAAAAGGACTCCAAGGTTTCTTGCTGATACAAGACAGCTTGCCATACTTGTACCTATCCGGGGTGCTTCTTATGGGTGAGATAAACAATATTTAACAGGACCTTGCTTCTCTAAAGTAAAAGCCAAGCCAGGCACAGTGGCACAGGCCTATAATCCCAGCTGCTTGAAGGCTGAGTCAGAGGATTATAAACTCAAGGCAATTAAGCAAGACCTTGTCTCCAAATAATAAACAAATAGGGCTTGGGATATAACTCAGTGGAATTCGTACCTCGCATGTATGAGATTGGTCTCATAAACAGAAAAGATCTTAAAAAAGCAGAAGAAACCTAAGCAGTGGATTGGGTGATTTCAAAGTAACTTTCCTTGTAGCCAGGTACGGTTGCATATGCGTATAACCCTGGTACTCTGAAAGGCTGAGGCAAGAAGATTGCAAGTTTGAAGCCAACCTGGGCAATTTAACAAGACTGTTTCAATTGTTTTTTTTTTTTTTTTTCATTACTGAGAATTGAACCCCGGACCTTCACACTAAACTACATCCTTTGTTTATTTATTTATTTATTTATTGGTCTTTTTGAGACAGGGTCTCACTATGCAGTCAGGCTGGCCTTGAGCTGACTTTGTAGCCCAGGCTGGTCTTGAACTGGCAACGATCCTTCTGCTTCAACCTCCCCTGTGCTGGGATTACAGGCGTGCACCACCACACCCGGCACTAAACTACATCCCTACCTTCAGCCTTTTTTTTTTTTTTTCTTTTTTTTTGAGACAAGGTCTTGCTGATTCACTGAGTTGTCCAGGCTGGACTCAAACTTGCAATCCTCCTGCCTCAGCCTCCCAGAGTGCTAGGATTATACACATGTGCCACCATGTTTAGGTTCAAAATAAAATTTTAAAAAGGGGTGGGGATGTAGTTCACTGCTCCCTGGGTTCAATCCCTAATACCTCCCTACCCCCAAGCAAAGGAAAAGCTTCGTCTTGACAGAGGATAACTTGTAAATCCAAACTAGTAAGGAATGTAGAGGATTCAAAACACTAATTTACTTAGAAAATAGAGGGTATTTTCTGGGAGGTAAGATGGGGCAAGTGGTACAACTACAAGAAGCAGAAAAGGTTTAGAAAAGTAACACTTTACCACTGAAACTCATGAAATTCATGTAATCTGACTATATAGTTTCTATCCTGAGTTTCACAGTGAATGTATGTAAAAATGCCTGCCCCTCTTCCCTGGGTTTCCCTCTCACAGAACCTAGCAACAGGCTGTTATTTGAGAATGCCTTCGAGACACCACCACATAAAGATTACAATTATATCACCAATGGTCTGTGAACATTCAGTTCATGATACTTAAGTATTTCCAAGGGCATTCCCCATGAAGGACAGCAGTTTTCCCTCTGGCCATACTTGTACCTATTAGGCCTTCATTTTACAGATTTAATAGGCACAATTTGAAAGACTGCTTTCACTCAAGTGTACTGCTGTAATTCTCCAAAAGAATAAAGATAAACTTCTCCCAAAATCTAGCTGAGATTAGGTCTTAGCAGATAATATACCACCCATTTCTATGACAACTACTCTGTTTATCCCCTATAGGAGCTGGCATGGAAGGTAGGAAAGCACATAAAGGTAAGGGAACTACCAGGCTTAGAAGATAGCAGGACTATGTGGCTGCACTCTCCTAAAAGGTCACAGTTCCAGAAACTTCAATAAGGTTTCAATGGACTGTGGCCAAGGAAATATTTTAGACACACGGGGCAGCCAAGGGTGCTATGAGGATGATACTGTATCATTTCAAATGTGTGTTAGCAATATATTAATTGTGATCACACCATATGATGAATACTGCTACCAAGTGTCATCCAAAAGAAAGGTAGGGATCTTCCATATGAGTAGCTGCATGTCAAACCTTAGTAACAATGTGTGACAAGTACTGAATTATTTGATGCATTCAGTGGGTTACAAGGTATGTTTTAATGTGTACCATAAGTCATGGATAAGGAAAACACATTTCATTGGATGGTATGATCACGCCACTTTAGACTCTAGCTTTTTAGTTTTCTTTTTTGAGACAGGGTCTCGCTATGTAGTTCAGACCGGCCTTGAACTCACTATGTAACCCAGGCTGTCCTCAAGCTAGCAGCAATCCTCATGCTTCAGCCTCCTGAGTACTAGGATTATATACATGCACACATCAATCAAGATCCAACATCAAACACTGACCTTGATGGAATTGTGTGAACTGAGTTTGTTCCCAGGAACACTATGCTGGATTCTGAATATTATAAGGGCTTATCAGAGAATTTTAAAAATAATGTGCATAGAAAACAGCCTGAAAAATGGGCAAACAGTTTCTTCCTCTATCACAACATTACCTCTCTTATTTCTGTCAAACAAAAACATTACAATGTGTCCTCATCCACTTTATTCCCTATATCTAGCACTCAAGCAACTTCTGCCTCTTCCAAAAGTCAAAATGATGATAAAAGGTTAATGTTTTGAATTAATTCAGGACAATGAGGAAGCCATAACAACAAAACCACAGACAGGAAAAAAGGACTTCCAGAACTCCTTCAGAAAGCAGCAAGAATAATGGGATAAGTGTGTTCAAAGTGAGAGGAAATATTTGGGGGGATTAGTGGCAAGTTGCCTTTTACTGTAACAATTTTTTTTTTTTAAATTTTAAACATCCACTCTATTTTTCAATCACACCATGTAAACCAGCTCCTTCCTTGGTGCTTGGGATTTGGGCTTATTCTATGCCTGTGTTAACTATTCCTGAGCATGTCTTGAACTATTTCTTATTGCATAGTCTCTTGGTTTTGAAGACTATCAAGTTCAGCAGCCTTTCTTGAGTAAGTGCAAATATATATTTCTTAGACAAGCATTTTGAAAACTGAATTATGGAACGCTTAGTTTTATGAAATGTTACCATGTGCCCCTTTTTTTTAGAAGAAGTCTGATTGTTTCGTGGTCAACAAAAATGTTGGGGAAACATACTAATCCATTAAAGGGTCTGAGACGTCTACATAGTAAAGAAACTTATTAAAGTTTTCATTTAACCCATTTTGGAAATGAGCTGCTAGGGGAAATGGAAGGTAGAGTCCTAAATAATCTCTTCAATTTCTTTTTTAAATTACAAATGATAAATGGATGGAAAATTAAGCCACAAATACAAAATGAAACTCTTCATTCTAGAGGGTTACCATTCAGAAATGAGCTAAATGGCACAACTTCTAACATAAGAATTAAAAGAAAGGATTTTAAAATTTTAAATAGACACTTGAATCCTTACATATGTTTGACTAAGAAAAGATCAATTTATTTTATATTTTAGAAAAGAAATTCTCAGAAAAGAAATTATAGATTTTTTTTAAACAATGCTAATTGTTTAAAAATAGAGAAAACTAAGACAATATAAGAAGCTTGACATCTGGGCAGATTGGAAAAACAGTATCTTCTTTGAAATTAAAAATATTTGTTTTTTTGTTTTTGTTTTTGTTTTCTTGTACTAGGAGTCGAACTCACAACCTTTGCCTGCCAGGCAAGCACTGTGCTGCTGAGCTAAATCCCCAGCCCCCAATATTAATTATTTTTAATGTGGAAGAATAACAGACATTACTAACAAAATAATCAAGATAGGTTTTAATTACTACAACTGTTTAAAAAGAAAGCCAGGCAAATCTAAATGAAAAGTTTTATAAAACTGAAAGTAGATAAGTGAATGTTATGGCTTGTTTCTAGACACACACCCTCCAAAGTCTCATGCAGTCATAGGTGGGGCTTTTCAGAGATGGCTGGATCCAGAGTGTGTGATTCTGGGATTAAGGGTGTGTGATTATTAAATTAATCTACTGATTCGTTTGGCACAGTCCTGGATGTGGATAATGGGAAGGCCCACCCTGGGTGTGAGTGCTACTAGCATTAAGGGCAGGTAGCCTGGATAGAATATAACAGATAGCAAGGGGGCTGCTGCAGTGGCTTGCTGCTGCTGCTGCTGCTGCTTTGCTGCATCCTGCCCCCCATGAACTGTTTCTCTTCTGTCATGTCCTTCTGCCATGCCATCCTGCTTTGGAGAGATCCAACTGTGAACTGAAACCTCTACAAATTGTGAGCTAAATAAACCTTTCCCCCTTTAACTTTGGGTGTCAGGTATTTTGCCTCAGCAATGAGAAAAAGTACCTAAGACACTGAAGTTATGACGATAGGATGAAAACAGCAAACTAGGATAACAGGAAAGATGTCAGGTTGATGACACATACCTGTAATCCCGGTACTTGGGAGGCTGAGGCAAGAGACTATCATCAATTTAAGGCCAGCCTGGGCTACATAGTGAGTTTAAGACATTATGGACCACATAAAGAAACCCTGTCTCAAAAACAATCAACCAATGAAAAAAAAAACAAAACAAAACACTATCTGTTGAGAAAAGCTGTAGGCTATGAATGGAGCCATCCCAAGAAAGAGACTATGGTATCTACAACCAGCAAGCCCATGTGGATGGGGCCACTAAAGCCCTCTGGAGCACACATCTCACCACCATCTGCCCAGTTGCTAGACATGGAATTAGAGGACTTAATGTTTGCCCTGTTGGGTTTCAGTCTTGTTTTGATCCAACACTTTTCTGTCCCTCTATCCCACCATTTTGGAATAGGAATATTTACCTTGTGCCATTGTATCTTGGGATAATGTAACTTATTTTTTCATTATTATAAGGGCTTACAGGTTAGACCTTGCCTGGAGTCACAGAGGAGATTGGATGTGAATTTTTTCCAGTACTATGGGTTGAGCTCAAGGCCTTTGAAATGAGCTACATCTGTCTGTGTGTCTGTATAGCTATCTATGACAACTTTTATTTTAAGACAGGACCTCATTAAATCACTAGGTTGCACAGGCCAGGCTAGAACTTACAATCCTTTTGTCTCAGCCTCCTACAGTGCTGGGATAACAGATGTGTTCCACCACGTCCAGCTTGGACATGAACTTTGGAGCAATACAGGACTGTTGAGACTTTGGGGAAGGTATTGCATTTTTGGTGGTATGAAAGACAGCTATTATGTCAGGGATAATTATTAACTTGCTATTACATTTCTTTAAAGATTTAGTATGGTTTAAGGAGATGTGTTTGGGTGTCAAGTTGACAAGGGGTGGGATGTACCAGTTAACTTGGGGCATTACTGTGGGTTACCACAATCCATTCCATACTTTTCTAATGAAATTATGTACTTTTGGATGATGGTAGCTGCTTGTGTGTCTCAGTAGCTGTACCTGAGGGATACAGAAAACAATCTTTTAAAATGACAAAAAAAAAAGCTGGTTGTGGTGGCACATGCCCGTAACCCCAGCCCTCAGGAGGCTGCTACAGGAGGATCATTGAGAGTTTAAGACCAGCCTGGGCTATAAAGTGAGCTCAAGCCCAGCCTGTAATGCATAGCAAAACCTTGACTCAAAAAGGCAAAAAAAAAAAAAAGAAAAAAAAGAAAACAATCTTTGTGTTCACCCACTTGATATGATGAATGTTAAGGTGTGTACACCTATGCAAAAGCATCAAATTTAGATTTGTACCCACATAATGTTCTGTGTGTTGCATATGTATCCCTGAGCATCACGGCGGGTAAAATACACCCATACCATTCTTCTGGTCTGCAAATATCTAACTTGCCATAATGGAATCTGGCTGTGGCTCATAGGAACTATGCCTGGGGAAAACAGGAACCCATCTGTGCATTCACCCACTTGGCAGACAAATGGCAAGGTATGTGCAAGCACTCCAAAGCAGCAACAGGTGAGTTTTACTCACAAAATGCTCATTGTTGAATTTCTTGCATTTAGAATTTTTTTTAAGTTTTTTTTTAATTTTTCCATGTAGAAATAGCCCAATTCAGTATAGTGGTGCTGCCGATTTAGGCAGCATATGCCCCAAAAAAGCCTTCAAAACACAGTATAAATATATATGCCCTGCTAGATGCAAAGTCATGTGGTTTTGACATAGAAATTTATCCTGGACCCCAGCCACCAGGTCTTTATTCATATAGTAATGAACCAAATGATGTAAACAGACTTGTTGCTCCCATCTCCCAAATCAATAAGAATGTGACATTCAATAATTAGTCTCCCCGTTTCTGGTTGATGTTACTTTTGCTAACAGAGCACAAGTTGACAAGCTCAGGAACTGTATGGAAGAACAGTGCAGAAATTCCTAATGAAATGATGCAATTTCAAAACAGAGAACTGTACAGTACAATCTCTGGATTTCAGAAAGATATAACATTGGCCTAGTATATGGCAATGAAAAACTGGTACTACTGATACCACTATTGCAGCATGATGGGAAAATTGAGAGAGAAACCTCGATAAAACTGAAACCTGAGATCATAACTTTATACAACAAAACCAAAGGTGGAGTAGATGTCATTGAGGAGTTGTGTGGCCACTATGATGTCACTGGAAACACAAAAGTGTTGGCCAATGGTTGTGTTTTACTTGACCCTAAACATGTGTGGCATGAATAGTTTGATAGTTTACAAAGAAAATAACAAGTGCAAAATATCATGGAGAGCTTTTTTTAGAGGACTGAGACTGGAATTCAGATGATTTCCAAAATAAGAACAAAATCTTTCTGCCCAGGGAACTACACAAAAAATTATGGAGCACACTGGGGAGTTCACAGGTGAGCAGGCAGGCACAGCACCACAAAATCCTACTACAACAAGAAAACCAAAAAGATTTGCAGCTGTGCACTGCAAAAAAAGGACAGGAAAACAGAACACACATGCTATCAGTGATACTTGTACATGGAACCCCTGCAGTTTTCATGTGTGAAGACTGCCTTGGGAGTGAAAATTGAAGCAAAGACAATTTTTGTTGTAAAGTTCTATTGGTATTTTCACTGTAATTCATATAGGAATTTATTTCTGATGTTATCTTTTAGGTATTGTAAGCAAGTACCCAGCTGATGCGAAAATGTTGATGTTTATTTTAAACGTGCAACACATACTAAGAATTGAATACTTTATTTTATTGATATTTTATGTTCCTGTTAACTACACACTATATAATATAATAAGAACTTCCTGACAAAACAGCAAGATGGTAAGTATGTCCTTCAAAAAAAAACTAAAAACATGTGCTGTCAGTGTGATAAATGTACATGGAAATGCTGTCGTTATGTGAGAAGACTGCCTTAAGTGTGATAACTGAAGTAAAGATTATTTTTGTTGTAGAGTTCTGTTGGTTTTTCATTGTAGTTCACACAAGAATTTATTTCTGTTGTTAATTTTTAGACTTTGCACCAGAGAGATAGCTCAGTGGCACAAGCACCTGCCTGGCAAGCACAAGGTCGTGAGTTTGATTCCTGGTACCAAAAAAAAAAATCAAAATATGGGGCCAGGGATATAGCTCAGCAGCACAGCACCTGCCTGGCAAGCATGAGGTTGTGAGTTCAATTTCCGGTACCAAAAAAATTAGAGTTAATTTTTAAACTTTGAAAACCACAAACAGTTGATGTTGAAAATTTTGATTCTTTTCTATAAACAATATTAAAAATTCAATACTTCATCTTTATATTCTTTTCCTGTTAAGTAAACATTGTTTAATAAAACTCATACCATTAAAATTAATAATTCATCAATAGAAACACTTCTGAAGAATAGATGTGGGTTTTGTTCGCCCTTCAATACGCTCCCTTAACACAGAATTGCTGTGGTGCCCCAAGGTTGACTTGATTGGCTTCGCAGCTGCTTAGTGGATTAGTACAGCATACTTCTAGGTGTGTCCAGGTAGACCATGAAGGCGTGACCCTAAACACTGTATCTGGTCCCTGACCCTTCCTTTATGGTGCAGTTTCCTCCTCTGCTTCCCGGTCACCATGAACTAAACAGCTTTGCTCTGTCATGCCCCCTGCCATGATGCTTGTTTTGGAACTAGTCTATCATGAACTGAAACCTCTGAAATGGTGAGCCAAATAAGCCATTTCACCCTTTAAGTGGTGGGTGTTGGGTATTTGCTCCCATCGGTGGGAAAGCTCACTAATACAATAAGTGAATTTCATACTTAGGCTTAGGTCCCAGCCCCAACATACTTTGTTATGTATATACAAATATTCCAAAACACTGAAACAATTTATTTATTAGAAATAAATAAATCACCATACAAAGAAATTTTTTAAAATGAAGCAATACGATACATTGAGGAACCAAGACTATTTCCCATCTTTAAACCGTCCTTCAAATTTAAACTTACTAAAGTATGAATTTTAAAGGGAAAAGTGCATTGCTAAAAGTGCATAACTATCAAAAAGAAGGTAGTTATAATACTAAATTTTATGCAGCAGACATGATAAAAATTGTTATAAATTGGATTAAGTAAAACTTAACCCTAATTGGTTATAAAAATAAAAATGTTAAAATAGCTACTCCTTGGGGCTGGGGATTTAGCTCAGCGGCAAAAGCGCTTGCCTGGCAAGCGCAAGGTCGTGAGTTCGGTTCCCGGTACCGGAGGGGAAAAAAAAAAAAAAATAGCTACTCCTTTTAATATTGCTAACACAAACAAAAAGGGCAAGACACTAGTTACAGAATCTGAAAAAAGCAAATTTTAACCAAAAGACAGGGCAGTATAAAATTTTAAAAAGGCAGCAGAACATGATTTTTTTAAATACCCAGTAAATAAAAGAAAATATGATTTTTTTACAAAATAATAAAACTGATTAATTCAGCATAACAGACAAACACAAGCCTCATTGGAGAAATAATTCTAGTACCTGGATAAGGGAAATCAAGTTAGCAACAAAAAAAATGATGAATAAATTCAGTATAATAAATCTACTCAATATAATCCATCCAATATAACCATCAGGTTTATGATAAGATTCAAGTGAAAACTTTCAGAAATAATCATTTTCTCTAGTAATTTATCATATACTCAGACACAAAACTACTTCATCTAAATTATTAGGAAATTCTATATACAAATATGTTAAAAATCATGAATAGTTTTCTCAAAAAAAACCAAGTACCCAAAAAGAAATAATCTAAAAGAGACCAAAGAGGGGCTGGGGATTTAGCTCAGTGGCACAGCGCCTGTCTGGCAAGCGCGAGGTAGTGAGTTCAGTTCCCAGTACCAGAAAAAATAAAATAAAATAAAAGAGACCAAAGAATAAGCAATATTACAAGCTTCAAAAGAAAACAAAGGTATGTAAATAGTTACACACTATGCAAATGGAACTTAAGAGTATTCTGTAAAATTTATTTTCATGAGGTAAGTGTCAGCTTCATTATTAAACCTAACTTGTCACTAAAAATCCCGAAAAGAAAACTATAAATTGATTTTATTTGTGGACACAGAGGCAAAATTCTAGATACAATTTTAAGCAAATTATACATCAAAAATTTAAAAAAACTATTCATCATGATTAGTTAGGTTTGAGTCTGAGGTTGCAAGGCAGATTTTAAAAGGACAATGAGTCATAAGAAAAATAGTAAAAATATAACTGAGTAAATATAATCTTAAATATCTAAAAATTCAACATTGAATTCTGACTTTAAAAGCAGGATTTTCATTGGGCATGGTGGCACACACCTGTAATCCCAGCACTTAGGAGGCTGAGGCAGGAGGATCATTGTGAGTTTGAGATTAGTCTCGATTAGTCGGTTACAAAGTGAGTTCAAGGCCAGCTTGAATTGCATAGAGAGACCCTGTCTCAAAAAGATTTTTTTGAAAAAGTAGGATTTTCTTTTAGTATTATAAATATGATGTGTTTGAAAAAAGCCAATATTCTACTTGAGCTATATTAGAGTTATACACCTTGAAAAAGAAGAAAAATCCCACAAAGATATCTAATCATCATTCCTAATTAACCATGTTAGAAAATTTGACCATAGTAATCAAGTATGAAAAGGAAGTGAGATGAAAACAGCACTACTTGCACATTATATAATTAATTGTATAACCTAGAAGACTGAAAGGTTGAGAATTAAATTTATTAAAAATAATGAGTTCAAGAAGTGGGGCAAAAAGAATGAATTAAATGAAGCACAAATGATTATGAAGAATCATATTCACCCACTGTGTTAGGAAAAAAATAAAGACAAAACCAAGTAACCATGGGACTAGATGAATAATGAAGACATTCAGGAAATTGTCTATAACATATACTAACTTTTCTGATCTAGTGCTCCGAGCTCAGAGACTAGCTCTCCTCAAAAACACCTCTTCCATCCCCAAATATACTTCATACAAAAGATGTTTCTTACAGTTTCACTCATTTTTTTAAAAATCCCAGATATGTGATGAAACCAGCTCAGTCCATTTATTCCCCCCATTCACTGATCATTTATTATGAGGGATCCACCCATGAACAAACACGTGCTCTCTGCACCAAACTGTACGTATTAATTATAAGCAATTTTTTGTATAACACTTAATTATACCTCAATACGGCTTGGAGGGAAACATGGCAGTCTCTGATCTCATGTAACCTACATAATATTCTTTAATTTAGCCATTAAAATGAGTATTTCTAGGGGCTGAGAATATGGCTCGGCAGCACAGTGCCTACTTGGCAAGCATGAGGTCCTGAGTTTGATTCCTGGTTCCCAGAAAAAATAAACTAAAGTAAAATAAAATAAGCATTTCTGTCATACACTGATGCGTGGAAATGAATGTAAAAAAAATAACATGAGTTGAAAAAGCCTAATAACAAAAACTGCACACCCACTTATAAAAAGCAATGTGAAAAGATTTTGTCTATATACATGCAAATAGAAACAAAGGAGAGAATTTGTACAATATTGACAATAATATGCATAGTTGATATTTTACACGTGTAGAATAGATTTCTATACGTGCATCCACTGCAACTTTTAGAATGCTTTTAAGAGCAAACTATGGCGTTATTTGACTGCTCTATGTGAGAGCTGTACTTCTTAGAGGTGACCAACCTTTATGTGCAAGTAGCTCAGTATATTCGTTTTTCCCCTCTTGTCTGTTCCTCTTAATTGTAACATAAAGCTGAAGTACTTCCTGTGAATTATTTGCTGCATTTATTGAAAGGAGGGTTTCATGTTCCCTTTTCCTGATTTTCAAAACCAGATGAATGAAACATGTTCTATTTCTTCACATTGTAAACGTTGCCTTTTCCCCCTTGTGACCCTTAATTAAGTTCTTTCATTGTGTCAGCAGCCTTTGGCAGAATAATTAAAAAGTTCTCCCACCCTGTTTTACATGATTCTGTTTTTCTGAAATATACAAAGAAATGTCTGAAAGCAGACACTACAACTCCCTCATCAGGGCCAAGGCGTCCTCTCTATTCATTCTACTCTGGCCACTCAAGACATTCAGAGGGACTCTATAACATTTATTCTGAAAACTTTTAACTTCTTTTTCTAATGCCACCTGCGTGGAAAACAATGTTTCGTCTCTGCTGCTGCTCAAAAAAAAAAATACCAAAATAAACAGGACAAAACAGAGAAAGGAATGAGCATGGGTAATAATGGTAGTCAAGCAAAAAGAGGAACTGCCTTTCAAACGAGGTAAATCACCCCCAGATTCCTTCCATACACAATTCATGGCTCTAGTTGGAAGCACTACAAAGAGATAACTCCAAGACAAAGCACACTGGGCCAAGTATTTCGATTAATTTCCTTAATGATGCCACTGACTGTGGTGAATTGATTCTTGTAAACGGTTATCATATTGGTTTCCGCTTCCTATTTAGTTGAAACACAATTAATTGCAGCCCAAATACTTTCTTCTTCGTGTCCTTTTATTATTCTCTCCAAAGTTCCACAGCTGCTATTCTCTGGCTGTTAGCTAAGAGAAAGGAATGAATTCAGTAATATTTGAATTTAAGCCCTGATTCTTGAAAGACTTGACTTTCGCAGTTTAAAATTTCCTTTAACAAATAAGTAAACAAATCGACCTTAAATCTGCTAAGAATGAGGAGCTAATGCTGAAGCAAGTGAAAATAAAATAAAATACCCAGGGTATCTTTTCATGGAATTTCAAGATATAGTTTCTGGTTTGTTCATTTGATCATTAGTTTATGGCTAGTATGTAGTATAAGGGTTGATTTTCCAGATTAAAAAGTTAAAAAAAAAAAAAGGATGTGGATAAGGCTCAGTCAGAAGCAAAGCATAAGACACCAAGAAATCAGAAATTAATATTCAAGCAACTTCAGCTACACAGGAGAATAGATAGTGGAAAAAGAATTCACAAATATCTATGGATTATAGTGTGAGAAGTGAAAGCTTATCAGAGAAAGGAAATTTTAATAAATGATATTGAGAAAATGACTAAAATTAATTCCAGATGAGTCAAGAATTCAAAGTTTTTCACTATGAAAAACTACAAGAAAATGGAATGCTGCATTTATATTTGATGTGTAAGAAAATGTTATTAATAGCACGGCAAAAGTAAGAATGACTGTCCCTGCATGATGTATATGACTAAATAAAAACAAAGTAATTATCCAGGTACAGAGTTACATGCCTCTAGGCCCAGCTACTCAGAAGGCTGAGGCAAGAGTATCATTTGATACTCCTTCAGCCCAGGAGTTCCAAGGCCACTATGGGCAACAGAGCAAGATTCCTCTTTCAAAAATCCATTTTTTTTTTTTTTTTTTTGTCTTTTTGAGACAGGGTCTCGCTATGCAGTTCAGGCTGGCCTTGAACTCACTTTGTAGCCCAGGCTGGTCTCGAATTTGCAACAATCCTCCTGCCTCAGCTTCCCGAGTGCTGGGATTACAGGTGTGAGCCACTACGCCCGGCCAAAAATGTAATTTTTAAAAGGCGTAGTTTAATAATTTTAAATGCATTTATTTATTTATTTTTGTCTTTTTTGAGATAGGGTCTCACTATGCAGTTCAGGCTAGCCTTGAGCTCACTTTGTAGCCCAGGCTGGTCTCAAACTCACAAAGATCCTCCTGCTCAGCCACCAGAGGAGTGGGATTGCAGGCGTGCGCCACCACACTGGGTTTAAAATGTATTTAAAAATAAAATACTTTCCAAATTACAAAGCGTAAAAGGAAAGCAATATGGATAAAACTAGCCATGATTTTGATAGAAAAATAACTTCATAGAGGAAAATAATAAAATTCTGATACAACTTTATAGTTGTACTAGTTTCCTCTGGCTATGTGGCTGAAAGATATTTAAAAGTTACTTTAAAAAAAGCATTTTAAGAGGTTTTTTTTTGTTTTGTTTTTGTTTTTTTACTTTTTTGAGACAGAGTCTCAGTATGCCATTCAGGCTGACCTTGAGCTCACTTTGTAGCCCAGGCTGGTCTCGAACTCACAATGATCCTCCTGCCTCAGCCTCCTGAGTGCTGGGATTACAGGCGTGCACCACCATGCCTGGCTTAAGGTATTTTAAAGTATTTTGTTTTGTTTATTTTTGTTTTGTTTTGTTTTTGTTTTTTGGTTTTTCTCTGGTACCAGGAACCAAACTCACGACCTTGGGCTTGCCAGGCAGGTGCTTTGCCGCTGAGCAAAATCCCCAGCCCCTGTTTTGTTTATATTATAAAGCAAAACAAAGCTTTCAACAGAGTTTGAAGGGATTTTTTGGGTTGGTATTCCTAAAAGTAGCTTTAGATTTTAAATGTTATTTTAACATTGTAATGTAAAACTATGAGAGAAATATACAGACATATAATTACAGTGATACCTCCATTTATAAATGCTTTTGTTTGCAATTTGGTTCACAAACAGAAGCATTTTGCAAAATTTTGTTTTTGCTTACAAACTCTGCATCAGGTGGCAAACATGACCGTGGCCATCTTTCACAAATGCAGCCACCTTTTCCAAAATCATAGAAAAAATAAAGTTCATGAACCAAGGTACCACTGTAATTCAGCATTCTAACAAGATGAATTATGTGTATCTTTAATCCAAAATCAATTGACAGTATTAGATTTTTAATGTAACTAATCAGTATACATAAAAGTAAAGTGGCTTCAATATGGAAAAATTATAGAAAAATAAAGCAGAGAAAGTGTAGCTAAAAAGATAAAGCTCGGCTGGGTCTGGTGGCGCACACCTGTAATCCCAGCACTTGGGAGGCTGAGGCAGGAGGATCTTTGGGAGTTCGAGACCAGCCGGGGCTACAAAGTGAGCTCAAGGCCAGACTAAACTGCATAGCAAGACCCTGTCTCAAAAAAGACTAAATAAATAAATAAATAAATAAGCCAGCAGGGAAGATGAAAAAAAAATTAAATCATGTTGGTCAAAGGGTATAAAATTTCAGTTAAACAGGAGGAATAAGTTCAAAAGATCCATTATGGTGATTATAGTTAATAACAATGCATTATATCACTGAAAATAGCTGAGAATAAAACTTACATATTCTCACCACATAAAAAACAAGAGAGGTAATGCATATTGATTAGCTCTATTTAGTCATTCCACAATATGTACATATTTCAAAACATCACATTATATACCATAAATATATATAAATAAAATTTGTAGACCAAAATCAATCACTTGAAAGATAACCTAGTGTTGGAGGGAATTATTTCTTATTTTTTAAGACAAGGTCTTGCCATGTATTCTATTTTTTTTTTTCTTGGTACTGGGAATCGAACTTAGAACCTTGTGCTTGCCAGCCAGGCACTTGTGCCACTGAGCTACTTCCCCGGCCCCTTTGCCATGTATTCTAGACTGACCTTAAACTCACTTTGTAGCCTGGGCTGGTCTTCAGCTTGCTGCAATCCTCTTGCTTCAGCCTCCCAAGTGCTGGGATTGATTATAGGAGTGAGCCACCAAACCCTGCTTGGAGGGAATTTTTAAAACTCATGAACACACTGCCAAACAAGATGAAAAGGTATGATGGGCTGAGAAGGAATTCCTGCATTTCAATTATTTTCTTCCTCACTTCTGTGCAGCCTGTGCTTCAGCTGTCCCCCAGCCAGCCTCCACACCCAAGTGATATATTCTAATGCTCCAGCAATCCACTACCCCTCCACCCACACTTTGCTCATGCCTTCATCATCCACATGGGTTTAAAAGTATGTACCATTTTGAGTTTACAGGCCAAACCTACCTTCACAACATATATTCATTACACAAACAGCACATGGAGATTAAATAGGAGTTAAAATCATTATGCAAGAATTTTTAAACCAGGCATGGTAATGCACACCTGCAATCCCAGCACTCCAGAGGCTGAGGCAGGAGGATCGCTGTGAGTTTGAAGCCAGCCTGGGCTACAAAGTGAGTTCAAGACTAGCCTGAACCGCATAGTGAGATCCTGTCTCAAAAAAAAAAAAAAAAAGACAAACAAAAGAATTTCCAAAAGAGATTTCAAGACTGGCAGGTAGAGGTTACAAGCAGAGACAATCAATGTGGATGAGGTTTTTTTAAAAAAATCGACCGGCCCTGGCTTCAATCCTCAGCACTAAAATTAATTAATTAAGACTGTAAAGAAAGGAAATTTACCTTCACATTTAAAGATCAGGGCTGAGGTGTAGCTTAGTGGTAGAGCGATTGCCTAACATGCATGAGGCCCTGGGTTCCATTCCCAGCACCTCGAGAAAAGATAAAAAGCAGGTATGTATTTCAAGGTGTATTCATATTGGTTAGGGTCAATGAAAATTGTAGGCACACTGTACTTGTACAGAAAGTCTTAGGTATGCTTTCATCTAGCACTTTTATTTTACAGAGGAAGACATTGCGGCCCAGGGTTTCTTAGCAATGGCTAATATCAACAGCCCATACCCTGCACCAAAGAAGCGCTTTGCATGTATGCACGCAAACTTTCCTGTAAGCCTCAGTACAATCCCTGTTCAAGAGAAACTGACTCAAAACAGCTAAGTATTCTCCCAAAAGTAACACAAGACAAGTTACGTAATTCGTGGGGCCCACTGCAAAATGAAACTGTGAGAACCAGTGTTACAAAATTATTACAAATTCCAAGATAGTGACAGTGGAACATGAAGCCAAGTGCAAGGCCCTTGTGAGTGCCCAGTCCCATGGGGCTGCACAGCTGCATGTGCAAGAAGTCAACACGAAGTCTACGGTTAGTAAAATTGTAGAGCTGGAGGTTAACCCCCTTCCCGCAGATCTCAAGGTCCTTAGACTGTACTCACTACTGGCTGGCGCCTAGGGAATTTCAGGGATCAGCTTACCCAAGGTCACACCGTGGGTTTGCAACTGAGATAAAATCTGAAGGCAGGCAGCTTGACTCCAATTGCCCATGGCTACAAAAGAGGCTTCTGCACCCTGTCCCTCTTGCAGGAGACTGAGATCAGCTAGTTATGGGCAATCGGAGAGGAGCAGCTGTCACCATCACAGCTGAATCGGCCTGCTTGCTGCTGGCTGGCCCAGTCCTGCCCACCACCTGCTCAACAGCTCCAAATTCCTCGTTTGTATAGCCTGGGCTTCTGGAAATAAGAGGAAAAAGCACTAGAAAACAGGAGGAAGGTGGGGGGTTTCTTCTTCTTTCTCCCTCCTTCTTCCCCCTTCTCTTCTTCCCTCGCCCCTCCCCTTCCCCTCACCACCCTCCTCCTCCTGCTCCTGTCTTTCTGTAGGTCCTCTATTGGGCTGGGGGGTGCCTGAAAGCAGCTGTTTTGAAGAAGTCCCCCTGTTGTCCTGATGTATAACCACTGACTGTGCAATCACTGATTTAGTCTAATAAAGACAGCGAAAGAGGCTCAGATACCTCCAGGAATCTGATGATATACGGCAAATATGTCACCATGGAAAATACACAAGACTTCAAAAGAAACGTAGCACAGGTTGGGATTTCAGCACTGACATTTATGTCAGACTCTGGCCGTGCTGTTTCATTCCACTGAGCCTCAATTTCCCCATCTATAAACTGGAGCCACACCCTCAGTTTCCTTGGGTTGTAAAGTGGGCTTAGATTCACTACACTGTGCTTCACATGCATATATTCACAGTTTTAAAGAGAGAGAGGACTTCTTCTAAGTCCTCTATGCACAATAGACCTGAGGAGGGCAGAGAGGAGAGAACAAGGAGGGGGAAAAGCAGTAAAAATGATGAAGATGTTATATGTATACCTACCAATTCCCCAGGATGAATGTAATTACTATGTATCCCTCAGGTAGACCAAAAATAAAAAGTGAGCATTTGGTGTTAGGGAGTGTTTCCCTCACGTACAGAATTTATAAAGGCAACACATCCCTAACCTCAGCACCTGTATCAATTCACCATCCCCTAAACAGACATGCTCCAAAATCCTTCCTTGCTCCGCAACCTGCACCCAATAAAAGCTTCTTTAGAAAATAATCCAGTCCAAATGAGTAATCCAAACAAAGTGCCGGGTACCCCCAGGGTGGCTCTGAGATACCACTTTGGGCATCCACTATTATGATGTAAGCTTTTTCCCCTAACAAAGACCTTTTGTTTCACATTGTCTCATCGACATCCTCACCTTCTTTAATGAAACTTAAGAAAAAATTCTGGGCTTTCCCCCTACTTTTTCCAGATAACAAAACAAACAAGTGTACTTGCCTCGCTTTTCCTGACCTCAAGTCCCACAAAATCACTCTCTCCCATGCAGAACAAACTGACAGTGGGATCACGTTTACCTTTGCTGCCTTAGCAACATGCTGCCTACTGCTCTATCACAACCTTGGAAAATGTCTTGCTATTTATTGTGACAGCAGAACACTCCACTGTAAAAATCACTTATGTACATAGACAAAGCCTAGGAGAAAACATAAAAATATTAAGAACTGCTGTGCTAGAGAGATGAGAGTCCTGGCAGGTTACTCTGACATGCCTAACTAACACTGCACAGAAATTTTAAAAGGAGTTCTTTAGCATAGATGATTTACAAACTAAAAGCCTTCAGGCCCCCTCACTGCTTAAACCCGGCCCTTTGCAATGTCATCATCCTCGTCTGCCTCCATTTCAGAAGTCTTAACTATTAGTGGTCATTTCCCCTCTTTTTGCCTGCTATTTTTTTTCCTGTTCTTGTATTTAACAACTCTCTAGGAATATTGGACACCAATGACCATTTTGTCCTGGAAATCATCAAGTTCTATAGATTTTTCTAGCATTATTCCATGACCATTTTCCTATGCTGGCTTCTCCTAGGGTTCTGTTACCAACCAGTATTTTTCACTTTAGGCCGGTTCTCACACTTGAATCAGCATCCCAGTCCACTCCCAGGTTTGAGAAAACAAATTGCGGCGGCCGCACTTCCAGAGTTTTTCCTTTACTAAGTTTCTGGTGGGATCCTAGAATTTTCCTTTCTAACAGTTCCCACACAACGCTGCCACTGCTAGGGATGACGTTTTGAGAACTGCTGTTTTAGATAGAGCTGAACTGGGTTTTGTTTTTCTGAACTGTGAATTGAACCCAGGGCCTATGCACTGAGCTACATCTCCAGCCATTTCTATTTTTTATTTTGAGACAGGGTTCGCTAAGCTGCCCAGGTGATACTCAAACTTTTAATCCACCTGTCTCAGGCTCCCAAGTACTGGGATTACAGATGTGTGCTACTATGCCCAGCAGAGAACTAAACTGGATTAGACATGGACTTCTCAAACTGGACACTAATGACGTTTCAGCCTACATAATTCTTTGTTGTGGGGGACTGTCTTGTGCCCTATATGATGTTTAATATCATCCTTGGTCTCTCCACATCTTAGCTATCTGTGACAACCAAAAATGTCTCCAGACATGGTAAAGGTACCCTGGGGAAGCAAAATCATCCCTGGTTAAGAATCAGTGAGTTAGACTGACAGTCAGGCTCTCTTTATGTGAAGTAACACAGCCTCCTCTTCTTGTTCAAAAGATGCTGATCTGGCCATGGTGGCACATGCCTGTAATCCCAGCACTCAGGAGGCTGAAGCAGGAGGACTGCTGCAAGTTCGAAGCCAGCCTGGGCTACAAAGTGAGCTCAAGGCCAGCCTGAACTGCATAGTGAGACCCTGTCTCAAAAAGACAAAAAAAAAAAAAAAAAGATGCAGATCTTTTTCACAATTAGGTCCTTTTTGTCTAATTCCATGTGTGTCAGGCACTGTGTGGATACAGAGGTTGATGACCATGTCCCTGCTCTTAGAGTACTCACAATTAATAGAAGAGACAGTGTGATCAAGAGGCCAGGTGATTATGGGGACAGGGAACAAGGCATTATGCTATCCTTCCTTAAAGATTATAATAAAGACAGGCAGATGTTGGCTAGACAAAGAGACAGGGGAGCAGAACTGCAGGCAGAAAGTGGAGCATATTTAAAGGCATGAGGACAAAAAAAGGTGAGTCCAAGAACTACCAATTGCTCCATGCAGCTGCAGGCAGTCATGGCTTTTCTCTTGTAGCGAAGGGGAGAGTGGAAGAAAATCATGAATGATTCCCAAACCTTGTTATCTCCTACAATCCCCGCATGTGCCTCAAGCTACTGCCACTGTAAATTTCTTTCCACTAACCTCAGAGCCTTAAGAAATCACTTGCTCCAGATGCCTGAATTAAATCATCCTCTCCTAGCACAACACCATTACACTTGATTGGAATTGTTATGTCTGCCCTGCTAAGACTACACACTCTGTGAGGGCAGGGAACATGACTATCTCGCTCTTCAATGCCTCTCCAGCATCCTGCACTGTGCCCAGCACAGAGAAGCCACTGAAGTAAAAGTTGAATGAACAATGTCAAGTTCCTTGTCCCAAACTGAACACTCAGCCGCCCACTCCTTCTCCAAACTAGGTTCTCCTTCTGTATTCAGTGTCTGTATTCAGGTATTCACGAGGTGGCGGGGAAGGTACAGTGCCTACCATCCCGCCACCTCCTGAATACCCCAATATTCTCCAAACCTTATCAGAATCTTCCCTTTTATTTCATATATCCATATGTAGTATGTCAAGCATGAAATCACCTCTGTCCACTGAACGCTTCATAAACACAGCCTAAGGAAAGAATATGGACTTCAGAATCCAGTAGAGGTGAGTAATCTCTGTTCTGCTTCTAGTTGCCAGACAACTTTGAATGAGTTATTTATCCTCTCAAAGCCTTAGTTTCTTCATCTTTTGGGCATGGGAGGGGCCACTGAGACAGTCTTGCTACGTAGCTCAGGCGGGCCTCTAACTCACAGTGCTCTACTCTGCTCCACTGCTGGTGGGAATGCAGACTGGTGCAACCACTGTGGAAATCAGTTTGGAGATTCCTCAGAAAACTAGGACTAGAGGTCCCATTCAACCCAGCTATCCCCCTGCTGGGTATTTTCCCAGAAGATCGAAAAACATCATATCACAGTGATATATGTGCACCTA
>NW_004955543.1:1110217-1121693 GCF_000276665.1 Chinchilla lanigera | reverse complement strand
CAATATGTAATACAACAAGCATTGTTAATTTCCTACCACTTTGTTTGTAACTCTGTAATGTTTGTATTGTTCTTTTGCTATTTTGTAAATGGTTGTCTGTCTGTTAATGTTTTCCTCCTTTTATTTTTAAAATTAAAAAGAAAACTCACAGTGCTCCTCCTGCCTCAGCCTCCTAGTGCTGGGATTACGGATGTATTCCATCAGACCTAGTTTCCCCATTTTTCAATGGATTTTATGATACCAAATTCACAAGGCTGTTACCAATTAAAAATACAGTACTTACCATTTTAGCATTACTGGATAAATGCTTCCTTTGGCAACAGCATCTCCGGCAAAACAAGAAGTAGGAAAATAGACAGAAAGACTAGTTCAAAGGTCAATAAAATGGGGCAGAATGAGAGGGACAACATAGAAAGCAGAAAAAGAAATTCAAAATTCCATTTCTTCTAGAGCCACACTTAACTTTTCTATTGTTGTTTCTCTTAAAATTAACACAAGGAATTTATGCTAATCTAGGAACACAATACTACTCAAGAGGAATGAAATCATAAATCCACCAAAAAAAAAACTTGTGCACAGGCATTCACTGCAAATAATACCAAATAACTGGAGACAACACAAATGCCCATAAATAAAATGTGGTCTGACCATATAATAGGATGGCATAAGGCAATAAAAAGGAACAAAGTAGCTGGTTGTGGTGGTGCATTCCTACCATTCTGGAGGCTGAGGCAGGAGGATCACAATTTCAAGACCAGCCCAAGCAACTCTGCACTCTGTCTCAAAATAAAAACTTAATAAAGGGCTGTGGGTATAGCTCAGTGCAAAGGCCTTGGGTTCAATCTCCAGTACTGTCAAGAAAAACGGAATGAACTACTGATACTACAAACAGAAGAACCTTGAAGACACTGTGCTGAGTGAAAGAAGTCACCCAAAAAGGTCATCTATTATGTGATTTCATTCATAAAAATATCTAGAATAGGCAAATCTACAGAGATAAAGAGTAGACTGTTGGTTGGCTGTAGCTGAGGGCTCAGTATTAATGGGCTGAGAGGCTTTCCTATGGTTTTGTTTTTGTAAGATTCACATATTCAGAAATTAATGTGAATAAAAAAGAAATTAATGTAAATATACTTAAAAATGGTATTACATGGGTTAGTTCTATGATCTGTAACTCATATCTCAATAAAACTATTTTTAAAAGATGCAGAAAATAAAACCAAAACTAGAAAAAAATGGCCCCAAATTGCAAATTATTTTCTTCCCACATTCTATTAGATTCTCTTGTATATCCCACTCTGGGGACTGCTAATATGGACCAAACACAAATCTTCGGGTTGTATAGTCTCTCTGGGATATGACAAGAATTCATGGGTATTTCCAGAGAGATCAGGGTGGGAACAATGAAAGGTAAGTTTGTTTAGATGCAAAGAATAGGTGTTCTAGAGCACCTCTTGCTTTCACAGGATGCTTGCGGATCTAGACAGAAAGAATTTACTAAAATCAATAAAGAGCAATATAACTGTTGTTATGCAGTCCAGCCAAACATTGCGGAGAAGGTGTAACTCTGAGAGGGCAAAGGGAAATGGCAGTAAGGTTTCCTTTTTCCTTCTGCTTAAGGGAGGGTTTAAGGAATGACGGCCACTTAACCTCACTGAATCTGCATGTTGGAAGCATCTGGCAGTTTTAGAATTTTATGATGATAAATTGCTCATGAAGTAAAGTCGCAGGTGATTAGCCATGAGTTTATTCAGCAAAGTAGTTTGGGTGTGGAAAGAGTGTAGACTCTGAAGCCAGAAATCCTGGGTTCAAGGCCATGATCCAACACTCACTAAGGTTTACCTTTAGTAAATGCCTCACTGTTTCTCCATATATGATGATTGAGGAAACTCTATCTTGCCTATGTCACAAGGTGTTGGCAGGATCTACTGACCTAATAAAAGCAGTTTCTCAACTGGTTGCCTCACAAGATTTTTTTATTGCATGTTTGTCAATCAAAACACATTTGAGCATGTATTCCCACATGCATACCACTATACAATATAAAACAAATACTAAAGGGGAGAAATATGAGTTAAAAATAAATAGTAGATTAGAAGTTCTATGTAGGGGAGAGAAATAATGTTAAATTTACTGAAATTGTTAAGTATACTATGGAGGGGTAAGAGAATATTTGTAAGAAACACATGCTCAATTATTTGAAGGTAAAAGGCCATAAGGTATTGTTGTAGTCAGGGGTTAGCAAAGGAATAAATTTAATACAGGATAACATAGTTTATAGGATTATTTTATAATATTCATCCAAAAGGTCAAATGCAGAAGAGTGTAGGAGATCTGTCCATGCACTAGAGACCCAAAGAATCCAGCTGAGGGCCTGGATCTCACAGCAATGTCCTACACAAGCCCAGCTGAAGTCCTAGAGCCCATGGCAATGTCCTCCATGAGTCCAAATGAAGCCCTACAGCTCACGACAATGTCTCATGCAAGTCTGTATCAAGGATCTGCACTGGGAAGCCCAAAGGTCAGTGGTGGAATCTAGAAAGTCTGTGCCAGCAGGAGGAAGGATCTGTGCCAGCAGGCTGAGGGATCTGCACTGGAGCCAGGAAGCAATGGCCAAGGTAAGAACAGAGTTCCCCCCAAAAGAACCGCAGCCATCCTCAGTGACAGAGAGGACCCAAGGTCCTCCAATGATGAGAACAGCTGAGCTCATATCAGGAAAATGAGCACAACAAGCTTCTCCAGGAGAATCAACAGCACACCATCTTCCCCTCCAATTCTCCTTTTATGCTGCTGGCAACAATCCTCAGATGGGCCTTCCACACCCAGCACCACGCTGACGCCATTCAGCTGGGTGTTACAGGTTGCGCATTAGTTAATCCACCACAGGTATGAACCTTTAACCCCAAGTGGCTCAGAAAATATGTATACATGCACACACGCACAAAACCACCAGACTGATAGAGCAAATGGGACAAAATGCTAACAGTAGGTGAATCTAGCTTAATGATACAAGGGTGTTCTTTGTGTTTTGGCAAAGTTTCTGTAAATTTAGAATTATTTCCAAATATATTTTTAACACTGTAAATCCTAATTATTGACTAAGACTTCCAAAATGGTGGAATAAGAAGCTTGGCAGATTTTCTCCATGGCAAAGCACTAATTTAACTTGTGAAAATTTACCTTTAAAAGTATTACATGTCCTTGAGATGTTCCGATGGAAAAGCACCAGCCATTCCTTTCTACCTGGTGCCTGACCCTGATGTCGATTCTAAGACAAGAATTTTGAAGCATCCTGTCCTGGGATTAGGTGGGCAGCTACCATAGCCTGAAGATAATCTGCGACAAAAAGTAACAAGAGGAGATGGAATGGTAACAGGTAGTAAATCAGCCTCTGAGATTCAGAATCCAAACACTAGAATGTAACAATCAGAGGAAGAAAACAAGGAGGGAGGTGGATCCTTGGGACCCAGGAGGGACCTGAAGGGAGCATTGGAGCCCACAGAGAAAATGAAGAAACAGACCTCAAAGCAGAAAAAGGAGACAGCAAACTGCACTTTCTGAGCCGGGCGTGGTGGCGCACCCCTGTAATCCCAGCACTGCAGAGGCTGAGGCAGGAGGATTGTTGCAAGTTCGAGGCCAACCTGGGCTACAAAGTGAGCTCAAGGCCAGCGTGAACTGGAGACCCTGTCTCAAAAAGACAAAAACAAAAAAACCCTGCACTTTCTTCCCGACTCCCAGCTCGAGGCATGAGAGAGCAGGTTCCAATCTACAGAGACACAGTAAAGGCCAGCAACACCAGAGGGATCCACGGAGAAGCCCAACAGTGAAATGGAGCAGTGCATGCTGTGAGCTACAACAGCTGGTGAGTGACTCCAGTCCAAGCATTCCCTAGAGAGAGTGCTTGGCCAGATGCCATTTTAGGGAGCGGCCAACTGAAGCCAGGACTTGGAGCAGCCATTGCTTGGCTTCCTCTCAGGGCTGCCAGTGCCTGGGTGAGGCACAACCACGGGAGACAACCAGGGTCAGGGAGCCAAGGTCAGAACCAAAAGAGACAGCCAGAGTACTGTAGGCTGAACAACTCAGGCCCCAACCCCACAACCAGATGCCAGGATCAGACTGAACTCTGTAGGGTTGAAAGCACCAGAATTGAAACTCCAACCTTATTCTTATTGCAGATTTTCTGGGAATATCCAGACCCTAGCCTGATCCTACTTGAGGTTTGCTGGGATCATCCACCATGCATCTGGGCTCTTATCAGCCTCCTTTGTCTACGAGTGACAGTAGAGACATGCCCTGAACTGGACACTACCACAAAACCATAGATCCCAAAAGGTAAACAAGAGGCTTGAAGTCACTGAGAAATCTCTTTTGTCTCTCTTTGCTTTTTTCTTTTTTTCTTAATGTTTTTGCTTTTTCATGCATGTGAACATTGTTATTAGTTTTTTCTGCTTTGCTTAGTTCTTGGTTTTGTTTTTTCCTTCTTTCCTTCTCTCCTGTCTTCTTCATTGGCTTCACTGGGGTGAAAAATTTCAAGCCCTAAAAGAAAACAACTTCCAACCCAGATTGACGTACACCACCACAAAACTATCTTTCAAAATTAATGGAGAAATAATATACTTACAGGGTATTCCATGCCATAACAACGGAATGCACATTTTTCTCAGCTGCATGGAGGACTTACTCCAAAATAGACCACATACTGACTCATAGAACATGCTTAAGTAAATGCAAAGGAACTGAAATTATCCCACCCATATTATCAGATCATAGTGCAAGGAAATTGGAAATCAATGGCATAAGAAATCACAAAAACTGCACAAACACATGGAAATTAAATAACACCCCCCTGAACAACCAATGGGTCACAGATGAAATTAAAGAAGAAAATTAGACACTTCCTACAATGCCAGTATAACATATCAGAGCTTATGGGACACAATGACAGCAGTCCTAAGAAGGAAAATTATAGCACTGAACTCTCACCACTACTGTCACTGCTGGGGGCTGGGGATTTAGCTCAGCGGCAAAAGCGCCTGCCTGGCAAGCGCAAGGTCGTGAGTTCGGTTCCTGGTACCGGAGAAAAACCACAAAAAAAAAAAAACAAAAAACTACTGTCACTGCTACTCTCAAATAAATAACCTGATGTTGAACCTGAAGCTTCTAGAAAAAGAACAGCAAGTTAAACCCAAAGTACATACAAGGGAGGAAATTATTATTATTATTATATTATTATCATTATTATTATTATTACTTTTTGAAACAGGGTTTCACTAAGCAGTTCAGGTTGGCCTTGAACTCACTTTATAGCCCAGGCTGGCCTTGAACTCACAGCAATCCTCTGCCTCAGCCTCCCAAGTGCTGGGATTACAGGCGTGCGTCAACGCATTTGGCTGGGAGGAAATTATAAAGATCAGAGCAGAAACTGCAATTGAGACTAAGAAAACAATACAAAGAATCAATGAATCAAAGAGTTGGTTCTTTGAAAGATTAAACAAAATACACAAACCCGTAGCAAATCTTATCAAAAAAGGAAACAACAGACTCCAATACATGCAATTACCAATGAAAAGGCTGAAATCACAACAGATCCTGCAGAAATCTAAAAGTTCATCAGTACCTACCTCAAGAACCTATACTCTATAAATAAGATACAAAATCTGCAATAGATAGTGAGAAAGGGAAAGAAACTGCTCAAAAGGAAAGAACAACTGGAATGCAGGAAAGGACAAAAGGAAGGGAAAAGAAAAAAATATATATATATACACACACACGATAGCTAACATAATTATATTAGTAATTTCTTTAGTTTATTGAAAAGATCAGTTAGTACTTACATTGGTTGATTAATTTTGCATGCCTATATCTTGTAATCTGAGCAACTACTTTGAAGACAACAATATGCAATATATTAACCATTGTTGATTTCTTATTATCCTGTTTTAAAATTCTGCATTATTGTTTTTATTTCTTTTTCATCTTTCTCTCTTTAAAATAAAAAAGAATCTATACTTCAATGAGACAGAAAATACAGAAGAAATGGGTAGATTCCTCCATATATGTGAATTATCAAAGCTGACTCAAGATATAAAAATTCTAAGTAACCCATATCAGTCAATGAAATTGAAGAAGTAATTTAAAAACTACCAACAAAGAAAAGCCCAGGTCCTGACAGATTCACTGCTGAATTCTATAAGAAATTTTAAGACAATCTAATGCCACCACTCCTCAAACTCTTTAATAAAATTAGAAGAGAAGCAATACTCACAAAGTCATTCCTGGAAGCAAGTGTTACCCTGATAAAAAAAATCAGAGAGGGATCCAACCCAAAAAAAGTGAACTACAGGCCAATCTCCCTAATGAACATAGATGCAAAAATGCTCAGTAAGATACTGGCAAACAGAATGCAGCAAATCAAGATTATATACCATGACCAAGGAGGACTCATCCCAGGGAAGCAGGGACAGTTGAACATATGCAAATCAATATTAACATACTAACAGAGCCAATGACAAAAACCACATGATCATCTCAATAGACACAGAAAAAGCATTTGACAGAGTCCAACATCCATTCATTTTTTTTTTGTCTTTTTTGATATGGGGTCTCATTATGCAGTTCAGACTGGCCTTGAGCTCACTTTGTAGTCCAGGCTGGCCTTGAATTTGCAACAATCCTGCCTCAGCCTCCCAAGTGCTGGGATTACAGGCTTGAGCCACCACTCCCAGCCTCCAACACCCATTCATAATTTAAAGAAAACCTTACAGAAAACTGGAATAGAAGGTCTTTTTCTCAACCTGATAAAAGCCATCTATGGCAAACCAATAGCCAATACCATACTAAATGGTGAAAAATTAAGCTTTTACCCTAAAATCAGGAAAAAGACAAGGATGTCCACTACAACCTCTCTTGTTCAACATAGTTCTGGAAACATTAGCCAGAGCAATTAGACAAGAGAGGGAAATAAAAGGAATAAGGATAGGAAAGGAAGAAGTTAAATTATGATTATTTGCAGATGACATGATACTACACATAGAAGACCCCAAAAACTGCACCAAAACATTCCTAGAATAACCAAATGCAGCAACTTAGAAAGATAAAAAGTCAAGACTCAAAAAACAGTAGCATTCCTGTACACAAATAACAAACTCACTGAGAAAAAAAATTAGGGAAACAACAACTTTCACAACAGCATCAAGAAAAATGAAATACTTAGGAATCAATCTAACAAAGGAAGTAAAAGACCTTTACTTGGAAAACTATAGTACTCTGAAAAAGGAGATGAGAGAAGATATCAGAAAATGGAAAGATATTTTTCATTCTTCAATAGGCAGAACCAATATAGTGAAAATGACCACACTTCCAAAACTGTTATATGGATTTAATGCAATCCCGATCAAAATACCAATAGCATATCTCACAGAACTAAAGAAAACAATCCTAAAATTCATTTGGAACCAGAAGACACCTTGAATAGCAAAAGGTACTGCTAAAGCTGGGCAACAAGAACAAGGCAGGGGGCACCACAATCCCTGACTTGAAATTATACTACAAAGCTAACATGATAAAAACAAAATGGTACTAGCAAAGAAAAAAGAAGAAGAACAAGGTATTAATGGAACAGAACAGAAGATGCAGAAACAATTCCAAACACACTCAACCACCTGATCTTTGACAAAGGGGCCAAACACATTTACTGAAAGAAAGATAGCCTCTTTAATAAATGGTGCTGGAAAACCTGGCTTTCCTCATGCTAAAGATTAAACCTAGACCCATATTGCTCACCATGCACTAAACTGAAATCGAATGGATCAAAGATCTAAATATTAAAACAGAAATACTTAATTTGTTTGAAGATAATATAGGTAAAACTCTTGAAGACATAAGGGTAACCAAAGACTTTATGACCAAAACCTGGATTGCACAGGAAATATTACAAAGAATCAACAAATGGGATCTTACCATATTAACATGCTTTTACACAGCAAAAGAAACCAGCAACCAAGTGAAAAGATAACACAGAGAGTGGGAAAAAAATTTTACCAGCTATTCCTCACACAGAAGACTAATGTCTAGAATATATAAAGCACTCAAAAACTGAGACCCCCCCCAAATTTATCTTTTTGTTTGTTTTGTTTTGTTTTTCTCCGGTACCGGGAACCGAACTCATGACCTTGCGCTTGCCAGGCAAGCGCTTTTGCCGCTGAGCTAAATCCCCAGCCCCTCCCCCCCAAATTTAAAGACCCAATTCCAATATGTGCATCTGAAATGAATAGACACTTCTCAAATGAAGAAGTACAAATGGCAAATAAAATATGAAAAAATGTTCAACATCACTGGTCATTGGAGAAATGCAAATTAAAACAACAATGAGATTCTACCTCACTCCAGAAAAATGCCTATCATCAAGAAATTAACCAATAACAAATACTGGTGAGGCTGTGGGGAAAAAGGAGCCCTTCTCCACTGTTGGTGGGGGTATAAATTGGTACACCCAATATGAAAATCAATATGGAGATTCCTCAAAAGAATAAAACTATAGGTTCTATTTCACCAGCTATTTCCATGCTTGGTATCTTCCTGAAAGAGTTAAAAGCATCATACCATAGTGATATACACACACTCCTGTTTATAGCAACACAATTTGTGATAGCTAAATCTTGGAAAGAACCCAGATGTCAATCAATGGATGAATATATAAAGCAAATGTGGTATTTATATACAATGGAGTACCACTCCACCACAAAGGATAAACCTGAAACATTTTTAAGCATATGAATGCACCTTGAAATCATACTTTAAAGTGAAATAAATTTGACACACACATTTACATATCACATTATTTCTCATATGTGAGAAACTGAAAATGTAAACAAGAACCAAAATGAATGATAGATATTCAGAAGTAGGAACAAAATGTTCAAATTGGAAGAGGAACGAGGGAGGGGGAGGGGGAATGGGAGGAAGGGAAAAGAATACAAGGAAAAAATGGAAACAAAGCTTTTGTAAATAAGGAGGGGAAGAGGGCTGAAGGGAGGGGAGGGGAATGGAAAAAAAGAAAAATCAAGATATATTATATACAGGTAGAAATTCCTTATGATGAATGTGATCATTATGTATATCACAAAGGATCAATAAAAGTAATTTAAAGTATTTTTTAAAAATGGACAAGCAAACCACACATTGAAAAAAAAAAAAAAACCCTACATCTCAGGAAGAACAGTGAGCAAGGGTTGCTACAAACTAGTTCTTTACCATCTCCAGCCAGTTCTGGGTTACAGAGACTCCACCCTACAATAGCCAGGAAGATGGCAGCTTCATCTTCCCCTCAGCTCCCAGAAAGAGCTCTAGTATCGCCAGAGGGGCAGGTTGCTGCTGTTTCTCATCCTCCTCCATAGTCGCATGTTGCAGAGGTTTATTCCAGGCAGGCAAGCACAGCCAAGAAGACCAAATGTGCCTTCCTTCCATCCAGCCTCCATTTGTATGGTGAAAACTCTGTTCCAGCTACAGTAGGCCAAGAACCCTGGGCCTTAATCACCCTCACCCCAGCTCCCTCCCAGGGTAGAGGTTGTAACACCTTTTCATCATAAAACCACTCTGGAAGGTAGTAATAAAAGAGAACTTCTTCAATTTGACTAAAGACTATCTCTGAGAAACCTACAGCTAACATCATAATTAATGGCAAAGGACTGAATGCTAAAATCAAAAACAAGATGAAATGTACAATCTCGTATCTGCTATCCAATTCTACTGGACATTCTAACCAGGGCAATTAGGCAGGAAAAATAAAAGGCATTCAAATTACAAAGTAAGTAAAACATCTCTCAAAACAGATTGGTGTTAAATTCACGAAAAAACTGTTCAATAAATGTGTTAGTAAGGTTCCAATATGCAAAGCCAGTATTAACAAATCCATGCAAGAGGGAACAAGATGGGGCACCAAAGGGGAACCTCTGGGTCCAGGCCTAATTGGGGCTCCCACCTCCGCTACTTCTGACCATGGCCCCGGCCAGAGGCTTGGGGACCACCTTTGCAGCAGCATTCCACTGGGTCTTTGGTGATAAGGCAGCACTTTGCCACTAGGCCTTTCAACTGACCTACCCTTTGCACACCTACCCCAAGAAAGAAGAGTTGTACACATGTCAAAAAGGTTGCAGGCTGTTTTCAATTTGTCAGTTTGTGGATGATGGAACTGACTTAAATCAGACAAATCAGAGTGTGAATCTGCATGTACAGACGCATATTCCCAATCTGATGCTTGCCATCTCGGCTGCCAGAATCAGCTGCCATTTGTTGAATTGAGACAAGAACAACTCATGTCCCTGACGCCAAAAATGTATCTGTTCTTCCCTCTAACACTGGTGTGGTCCATGTGGAGCGACATGATGGACTCTGCATAGAGCTTCATCAGCTCTTCCTGGACTTTCTTATCTCCAAGCTGATGATGAAAAAAAGTTACATTCCAGCCTAAACCAGAAATTTAATATGCACCACAGTTGGAACAGGAGCCTACGAACTTCAGACAATTTTCTCTAAGAAAAATGTCCTCAGAGCTGCAAATGAGAAGCTCAGAAGCACAGAGGAACTATCTTGAAGATGGAGAAAGTTATGGGTTTTTAAGACGCTTCTCTTTCTGAACTCCTGGTGGATTCTAACTAGGACACTCATCCTCTCTGTGATGGCACTGCTCTGGATTTTTGTGCCCCTGTTGCTACCGCTGTGGAGCAGCACATTCCCTCTGAGAAACTCAGTATCTATGGTTACTTGGAATTTATGAATGAACAGAAGCTAAGCAGATGTCCAGCTTCTTCTCTTGTGGTTGTTAGATCTAAAACAAGATTGTAAAGAAGCAGGTCCTCTACCTACAAAAGTGAATCTTGCTCACTCAGAAATTTAAGCTTTTCCTTTTTTTAAAGAAAAATGTGATAGACACCTGAATTTCCACTCCTTGTGGAGCTTTTTAAATGGTTTCATTGGATATAGGCCTTACAAAATCACCATAAAATGCGAATCAAGCTACCCAAATCTGTGAAGACTGTATTTACTATATCTTTACCTGTATTTTTTTCTAGTAATTTAGGACATGGATGTTTGGGGTTGTATTTTTATTTTACTAATATCTGTAGCTATGTTGCTGGTTGTGTTATTTTCCCTTCTTAGACAAACTCTATGAGCCAATCATTGTTCTTTCCCACTCCTGCCATGATACTGTCAGTTATCTTAGTGAATAAGCTGAATACTTGGTACAAATAATGCTTCTGCTCAAAAATGACCCAAAAATCTGTAACTTGAAAGTTAGCAGGAAACGCTGTTTAATGACACCACATTTTCAGTTGTACTGAACTGAAATCTTTAAACTTTTATGTGAATAACTAAAAATATCCATGGGGCTGGGGATTTAGCTCAGCGGCAAAAGCGCCTGCCTGGCAAGTGCAAGGTCGTGAGTTCGGTTCCCGGTACCGGAGAAAAACCAAAAAAA
>NW_004955543.1:1062970-1110117 GCF_000276665.1 Chinchilla lanigera | reverse complement strand
AAAAAAAAAAAAAAAAAAAAAAAAAAAAAAAAAACTAAAAATATCCATGAATTTTTGTACACTAGCAATAAACAATCTGAAATGACATTAAGAAAATAATCATATAAAATAATCATCAAATATAATAAAATACTTAGGAATAAATTTCTGAGAAAAAATTCAAAATGGATACTATGAAAACTCTAAAACGCTATTAAAAGAAAGTAAAGAGGACCTACATAAATGGAAAGATACCTCATGATAGACAATAACACGTGTTGGCAAGGATGAGAAGAAATTGGAACCTTCACACAATGTGAGTGGAAATGTAAAATGCTACAGCTGCTTTAGAAAATGGTTTGGCAGTTCCTCAAAATATTACACATAGAGAGTTATCATAATCTAGAAATTCCATTCCTAGGTATAGAGCCAAGAAAAAGAAAAATACACGTCTACCCAAAAACTTGTATGTGAATGTTCTTAGTAGCATTTTATATATATATATATACACATATATAGATGACACAAATAAATTACATGTAAAGGACTGGAAAAGGATACAGTACATGAGTAGGAATCAAAATACTGAAAAAGCTTTATTAATATCAAAGTGTAAAGCAAAGACTATAACTAGGAATAAAAAATGGTCATTTCATAATATTAAAGGGACAATTCATCACAGGTACATAATAATCCTAAACTTGTAAGCACCTAACAACCAAGGTTCAAATATATGAAGCAAAAACAAACAGAACTACCAACAAAAACTGATAAATTCCTAACACTGACATTTAGCAGGAAATGCTGTTTAACGACACCACATTTTCAGATGTACTGAACTGAAGTCATTAAACTTTTATTTGAGTAACTAAAAAAACCACACATTTTTATACACTAGCAATGAACAATCTGCAATGACATTAAGAAAATAATCACATAAAATAATCACCAAAAATATAAAATACTTAGGAATAAATACCACTCTCTCAACAACTGAGAGAACAAACAGAAAAGCAGCAACGATATAGCAAACTTGAAAAATACTAGCAAGCAATTGGATCCTACTGACATTTATAAAACATTCCAACCAAGAGCAGCAGAATGTACATTCTTTTCAAAATTTCTGAACCATACAGCAAGTCTGACTGAATTTATGTTTTCTGAATGAATTTAAAAGAATTCCAATTATACAGAGTGTGTTCTTAGGCTGCTATGGCATTAAATAAGACAGCTGCAAACCCCCCCAAATATTCGGCAACCATTAACAGCCTTCTAAATAACCCATGAATCAAAGAAGTAATCAAAGGAAATATTAGAAAGTATTTTGAACTGAATGAAAATCAAAATACATTATATTTAAAATTATGGAATGCTGCCTAAGCAGTACTTGAAGCAAAATTTATACCACTGAACTCTTATTTTGAAAAGAATGTCCCAAATCAATGCCTCAGCTTTTACAGAAAGAAAATTACAGAAGGAGAGCAAGTGAAACCCACAGTAAGAAGAAAAATAAAATATTAAAGATCAGAGTGGAAAGCAGTGAGATAGAAAACATGAAAACAATAAAGAAAACAGGGAAATGATAAGCTGATTCTTTGACAAGATAGGAAAATGTAATCAATCTCTAACCAGCCTGAACAAAGAAAAATGAGAGGAGACAAGACACCACTAGCAGGAATAAGGGGATATTCTGCAATTTTCAAAACTATAAGAAAATACTGTGAAAAATTTTGTTACAATGAATTTAAAAACAAAGATAGAATGGGTAAATTCTATAAAAAGACACACAAACTACCAAAGCTGACTAAATAAGAAATAGATTGCATGAATACAATATGCTATTAAAGAAACTGAATTTGTACTTGAAAGTATTTCCCCAAAGAAAATTTCAAGTCCAGCTGGCTTCATATGGGAATTCTAGCAAACAATTACAGAAAAAATAACAAAAGTTCCACCAAACTATTTCAAAAAATTGAAGATGAGAGAATTTTCTCCACCCACTCTATGAGGCCAGGATTACTCTGATATCAAAACCTGGCAAAGATGTTTGGGGAAAATTGAAGATCCTTAACACTTTCAACAAGCATACCTATAAAAATCCTCAACAGAATTTTAAAAAATCCAACAGTATATAAAACTGATCATCAAGATCTAGCAGTATTAATCTCAGGAATGTATGGCTGATTTAACATTTGAAAATCAACATAAGCCTAGCGTGGGTGCTGCACACCTATAATCCCAGCACCCAGGAGGCCAAGGCAGGTAGATCATGAGTTCAAGGCCAGCCTGGGCTACATAAAGATCTTGTCTTAAAAGAAGCAATTCACCATATTAAAAGATTTTTAACAAACTGTATGATCACAACAGTAGATACAAAGAAAAACATTTGAGAAAATCTAACATTCATTTCTAACATTTAAAAAAATCTTAGCAAACTAAGAACAGATAGAAACTTCTTCTACAAAAACAGCTACTGAAACTTGTGAGTTCAGCAGTGTTGCAAGATACAAGGTTAGCACATCCAAATCAACTGCTTCTACATGCAGTACTAGCAACAAACAAAAATAAAAATAGCACTTTAAATAGCGTCAGAGATGAATGTGACAAAAGATATCCAAGGCCTGTACATATACTGAAAACTATAAAACACTGCTGAGAGAAATGAAATACAACCTACATAAAGGTATACTGGTTTATCATACGTCATTACGTCTTAATAAAGCTGACAAAGATTGCATGTTCTCAAAGCAGAACCGAGATTCTCAGAAATTATCAGACCAACTCCGTGCAGATCTTCCAGGCCCTCTGCTACTTAAATGCTCAACTTTAAGCTGAGAAGTATGACCTCATGTGTTTATCTTCCAACTGGAATAAGCAACATAAGGCTTTTGGCTAACCTATTTCAATCCTGCTGGGTACCCTAGGAGCACATATATTTTGTTGGAGTTGATACAACTTTCAGTGTTTTCACAGACTGACACACTTCAGGAAAGGTTTTCCCTAAGCTTTGGAGACTCGGCCCCTAATGGCTGAGGCAGGATAAAGGGATCTCATGTAGTCTGTCTGAGTCTGCCTTTGAAAAAGCAATGGAGGGGCTCGGGATTTAGCTCAGCGGCAAAAGCGCCTGCCTGGCAAGCGCGAGGTCGTGAGTTCGGTTCCCGGTACCGGAGAAAAACCAAAAAAAAAAGAAAAAAAAAAAAAAAAAAGAAAAAGCAATGGAAAAGAGAAAGGCTTGGAGAACTGAACAACATGCTAGTCAAAAGAATGAGTCTTGGAGGCAAATGCCTGGCACACAGTAAGTACTCTAAAAAGCTAGCCAAAAATAATCCAATCAAATTTAAGAATACATACCATCAGTTCAGAATTTTTCATAGTCTGGATTAGAGGTGAGTAGAAAAAGATCTTTATACTGGGACAAAGGCTTTTGATTAAAACGTCACCAGTATAAGCAAGCTTTCAAGGGACATGATATACCCACTGAAGCAAACTAGCCATACAGGGCCCCTCGGCAAGAAGCAATTTGCAGCTTAGTGTAGGTAGTACAGACTTATAAACAGACTGCTTCTACTCAAACCCCAATATCATGGACCAGGTATACAGCTCAGTGGCACAGTGCCTGCCAGGCAAGCATGAGGTTCTGAGTTCGATTTCCAGCACCAAAAAAAACCCCGAATATCATGATTTAATAACCATGTAACCCTGGACAAAGTAATGAACTTCTGTGTGACTCAGTTTTTTAATCTATAATATAGAAGTAAAATAGTATCTATTTTGTAAAGCTGTCTTGGTGATTAGTGAGTTAATAGTTTCATGGTGTTTAGCAAAGAGCCTAGCACAGAGTTCATCTTATTTAAGTAAAACAATAAATATATTGGTGCATTAAAACTGTAACTGACAAATATTTATTTCAAGCTACACTTTTCACCAAAATACAATGGCTTTACTTACGATCACAATTGGTGAAGCTTTCTCTTACCTATACTCCTCGTGTGAAGTTTTCTCTTACCTATACTCCTCCTCCTTTCTAAAGAACATGTCTTGGAAGTAGCTTACTTCTCTGATGAACCAAAAGCAGCTCTTTTATTCAAACACTGATTAACATTTTCTGGCACATCGTTGATGCTCAATAAATAGCTGTTGGTCAAATATCCTTCCAGGTCAAAGCAAATTTACCATAGTTAATACTGTTATTTATACAGTCAGACAAAAATACAATATGCATCATACCCAAATAGCGAATTCTGCCTCAGAAGAGGTAGAATTACCACCTAACCGGTTAACCAACTTCAATGAATTTACCAAGATAAGAATGCGGCTAGCTTCCTGGAAAAGTGGCAGACTTAAGGCTTTGGTTGGAGCCACACTGATAATGCAATGCAGGCACTGTTTAGAATTTCTTCCTGATAACAAGAAAGACAGCAGACCTAAACATGGCCCACAAACAGCAATAAGGTGCTAATACTCTAAACGATCTCATGGAAAAACAACACAGGTCTTCACATAACTCTAAATTATCATTAATTCACTAGTCATTCCTTTGTTGGGGGCAAAATGGACCTTGTTTGAAATATTTGTCCTGAGATGCCTTCTAAGGAGAGATATCAGTTTCCCTTTGTCCAAATATAAAACCAGAATCAAGTAGGGAGAAATATCCAGGAGAGTAAAAGCTGAAAGCATCCTCTCCTCAGGGGACAAGTGCCTTCAAAAGAAGCTGCCTAGTTTATGCATATGCTTATGTATCTATGTGGGTATATTGTGCGTACATGTATTATATACATGGAGAGAGAGGGGAGAGAGACAGAGAGAGTACGTATGTATACATATGGATATAGAGCATTTAAAGTTCTCTGCACAAAGCATGCTGTAAATTAGAAGCGGTCACCACTCTGTCCTGCTGGATATTTTGTTCCTCCTTCTTTCTAGACTCATTTGCCATTACCGGGAGGGCCATCTGTTGTAGCAGTCTTGTCTGAAACCCTAATCACCCTCTCTCTAGCCTCCAATCACATATTTCACAGAAAAGAAAAATGTAAGCATTCTTGCTCTTCAACTCTCCGGGCTCAAAGGAAGGGCTGCTGCTCCAACACGGCTCGCTCATTCTTGCTCCGCCCTTGTACACAAGTCATGCTGCTCTACCCGGGAGCATTTTCTCTTGCCCCCTACCCCATTCCAATTCAAATACTTGCTTAAAAATATCTTTAAAGCCAAATTATGTCTCTTGATTCCTTAACCTCTCAGCTCCTCTGGAGTCACTGGTGCTACATTCCTTTGACTACTATAAATAGTATAGGCACAGCTATGCCAAGACCTTAACATCATTGCAGTACTGGATTGGTCGCTCATTCTACTGCTCCTAACATAAGACAGCACCATATCAATCTGCTACCAGCACTATACCTGGGCTGAACCAAGAAGAGTTGAGATCTTCATTCTCAGGGCAGGAAATATGGGACTGGGCCAGGCTTAAAATTAAATGGGTGAAATTCTCATTTTGGGAAAGACCAAAGTGAGAATGTCACTTAGCCAAAAAGCACCAAGGACAAGCTTACTGTCTGACAAATTCAAATTTGTTCACTTGTCATCAGGGATGACACTTCAGAGGAACCTTGGGAAGTTGCTCAATGAAAGGGCGGAAGGAAGCTTCTGTGGGTTTCTGAAGAATTCTGAGGGCCTAAGGAAAGCAGGGATCCACTCTGGACCGGTAACTATTTCTGAGGCAGGACTAGGAGAAGGATTAGCAGAAGCAGGGATAAACTAGAGGTTGGGTCCGTTATACGGTAAGAGAAGCTCACCAATTGGGAATCCCCAGTAATAAACAGAAGGACTAGGGTGTGAAGCAACATGAAGAAAAAAGGAAAAAAACAAAGAAAAAAAGCAATAGTCTCTGAAAGAGAACTTTCTGTCATCTTCCAGTTGCTGTATGACTGTGGAAGAAACCATACCTCCTATTAACTGTGCCATTTTCAGCCCAGTTAACAGCAGGAGCTGTCTTTTGCTTTCTCAGTTCCAGCTGATTCTCACATTCCTGACCTTTTTTGCTCTTTCCGTGAGATGTGCATGGATGCTATGCATCTTCCACTACCCATTTAATCCTGCAGACATTGGATCTTGGGCCAAATTATACAACAACAACAACAACAAAACAAACCTGAACTGTATTTATACTGGCTATGAATGCTTAGGTAGAACTTAATGGCAGTGGAAGTTTTTTGCCTCTTCTTCCTGTCAAAGGTCATGACTTTTGACTGGAAGGGAGGATGTGGGAAATGAGTATCTTGCTACTTTGATGATACTGAAGAATAGGATGTGGTTTCCTGGAAAATCACTCAGTATCTCAAAAATGATAGACTTCTGGTAAGGGATGGAGGAAATTTCACAAAGGCAAAGAAGAAATGATATTGCTAGAGGTTGACTACTGTGCTGACTATGGACTTAAAATGAAATGTTACAAGAAGAGAAAATACCACCAAATGTGACACAGAAAGAAAAATCCATAGGGGAAGGGATGCCCATGGTTCTCAAGAGAAAACAGAGGAAGAGCTAGAAAGAACACCCAGGACTCAAGCAGTACTAGTGTACTAGTCACAATGTCACTGAGGTGCTTATAGTGCAATAAAGCAAATGTAATTTCACAGTTAACATCATCAAGAGCTGGTGAGGTCTCTTCCGGCACTTGGTCATAGAAGGTAATAGTACTTTTCTTCTTTGACACAGGGTCTCACTATGTAGTTCAGGCTGGCCTCAAATCGTGGTGATCCTCCTGCCTCAGCCTGCTGGGATTAAGGTATGTGCCACCACTCCCAGCAATATTGTAGCTTTTAAAGAACAGTGCTTTGAAGCCAAGCTAACTTGTGTTGAACTCCCTCTGCTGCCTCATACTTGTCATGTGATCTTAGTCAAAATCTTGGTCTGAGCCTCCACTAGTCCATCTGTAAACTGAGTATTGCATCACTTACTTCATGAAACTATTAATGAAATAAAAAGTTATAATGTATTTAAATATCTATCACAGTATATGGCACAGAGTAGATATCCATAAAGGTGGTCATTATCATCATCAACATCCTGATCACTACCATTTGTAATAAAGGTAGACACATGGTAACATTTGGTTGAGAATAAAAGGCAAAGAGAAGGAAGTAGTGTGGTTATTGGATCACACTATGAACATCCCTGGAAGAAAGGTGTAGCCTTGAGTTCTTCCCCCATCCTTTGTACTTCTTTTCCCCTCTAAACGGGTACCAGCAGCCTCGCACGCCCAAGCACAAACGCGCACACACACGCGCACACGCACACCCCTCTTCCCACTTCTGTTCTCTGTATCTCAGGGCACATAATCTACCCAATCTGAAACATGCCGACCAGTGAAAGGTCAGTTTTTAGAACAAGGAATGTTACAGAAGCCAAGTCACTGAAAGATGAAAGACTGAAAGATGTGGAAATATAGATGGTTCTTTCAGTATATTTTGAGATAACGGGAAGAAAAAGATACCCTATTAGTCTGTGAGTCTGATCTGACTAACAACACTGGGGCAGGGGAGAGTAAAAGGGGAGATCTTGCATGTGTTTATACGTAGAGGAAAATGAGCTCCTTGAGAATACTAGATATTAGAGAAAGAAGGGAGGTGATTAATGGAATAAAATACCTTAAAGAAGGCATCAGAGGATAGTGAAAAAAAGTTAGTTTGGAAAAGATAATACAAAAAGAATAAAGATAAAAGTAACCATGGAAATAAATGTTTAGAGGGAAAGAGAGACTTTGTGGCCCATGGGCTCTCTTTGCAAGAAAGTATGTAACCAGATTATCTGCTGAGAAGAGGCCAGGACAGAGAGGTCTAAATTAAGGGGCTGGAGGGGTGTGGTAAGCAAATGGAACAGTTGCTGTGGGAAATTGGAATAGAACCAACTAGGAATGTGTAAAAAAGGATTAGTGAGCAGCCGTTGAGGATCCAGCTGTGGTTAGAAATCACAGTTCGGTCATGGATATAAACAGCATGGTGAGGCAATTTCCCTAGTACTTACTCAGTGGCCTGGGAACAGGACAGAAGAAAACAGATGCTCAAGTCCATCTAGGTTTGGGGATTGGCAGGGCAGGTGCAGTGGAATAAGAGAGACGTGAGGGAATTGAGGATACTGTGCAAATTGATATCAAATGGCTGGCAGGGCCGAGTGGGGGTAGGAAATGCTTACTGGGCGGAGAAAACCCTAAAGCAGAAGGCTGAAAGTCAGGAAGAAACGAGAACGGACTAGACATGCTGATGAGGTCCATGAGGTTCTGTGAGAAGGAGAGAACAACAGATGTGTAAAGCTAGAGGTTTTAGTTGAAAAGTTGAATTTCAGAAGTAGAACAGTTCCAGATGTTGACAGGATTAATCAGTATGGCCATGTGAAGCGGTTGCTGAGGCAGAGTGAAATGAAGCAATAGGCAAGCACATCTGCTTGTGCACCAGTGTGACCACTGAGGTGATCCGGACAATGCTAGGAGTTGGGGCAGCATAGGTACCAGAGGCCGCAGAGCACATGCGCTAGTAGCCCAGATCCTGGTCTGTGCCAATGAAGAGAGCTGGCATAATACCTGATAACATGCATGTCAAAGAATAAGATAAAAGGAAATTTGTTGCACAGCACTGCGGCCCCAGAAGCCTGCTTGAGATTGGGGAATTATTGGAAAATGAGCGGCTTCCAATTAAGTGGGTTGTGAAGAAAACAGTATTATCAAGGGGAAGAGTTCCAGAAAAAAAAAATGCTTGCAAATACATGAGCACTTCTTGAACACAAAACAAGAGTTTTAGAAGGCACAGGAGATTTGAGAAGGGAGTGCCAGCCAGGGAACGACACGCTTATAAAAGGGGAAGGACTATGATGAATCTATAAAAAGGAAACTTCAGCCTTTAGGATGCTGAGGAAGCAAAGAGGAACTACAAACCCTAAGTTTGGCCAAGAAAGAAGAACTGACCGGAAAAAGTAGAAGTGAAAGAAATTTTAGGAAATATGGCCATGTTATGTTACATATTGCTGTGTAATAATCATGGACCAAAAAAAGATAGGCTCAAACACATTACCAAGATATTGGGAATGAGAATTCCTACAGGACACCACAGTGACCCTGAAGTGGACTCATGTCTAAGAGGAATCAAAGATGTGGAGGAAAGAGTCTCATAATATTATCAATGCCCATGATCTTAAAGGAAAGAAAAGAGAAATGACTAAAGAATGCATTGTAGTTACACAGAAAATATGCTGGTAGGCTACAGGAAGTAACGCAACTGCAGCAGGTGCAAGATTTTTCAAGATAAGATCATCTACCCTAAGTAGAAGATATATGTGAACAAGTCACACACACACACACACACACAAGTGTGCAACCAGTAACACCAGTGGAATGACTGTTTCTATTTCTATCCCATCTTAAATGATAGGAACAGTTTTTCAAACTGGAAATGGTAACACAAACATGAATAAGGGTTCATTAGACCCTAACAGACACTGAGCTATGGAAAATGGCAGGCATTTCAAATGAATTTCGATCTGTGGGCCCAGGGAAAGTACAGTGTACAGTACTAAGATAAGCTACATTCCTGATTCAGAAGCCTCTGCTAGTGATCTCTGAAAAGAATGGCAAACTGGAAAGCTAATGGATAACTGTAGTTTGACAACTAGCGGCCCAGCTTTCAAAGCCAGAACATTACTGAAACGTCTCAGAAAGCAAAAATTGCTGATTTTGATGGGAAAAAAACAGTCTACACAGATGGCTACGAGCAAGGATCAGGTCGTGAGAACAGTACATCAAGGTAATGCCACTGGCTGTTTTTGACTTTCAATATGTCATTAAAGATTCTTTTTCTCTAAGGAATGCAGTCACATGAGTAAGCAAGGTGTTTCCCAGACTATTATACAAGTGGGCTGATTTATGACTAAATATCCTTATTCAAAAAATGCTAATGTAACAAACTATTGCTAAATACTTCAGTGAACTTCAAGGAAATTATGCTGAGTAAAAAAAATCTCAAAAGGATACATACTGCCCAATTTCATCTATATGCCATTCATGAAATAATGTAAGTATAGAGATAGAGCAGAGAGTAGTGGTTGTCCAAGGGTAAGGATGGGGAGGAGAAGGGTAGCACAAGAGTCCCATATGCTGATTATGGTGCTAGTTACGCAAAACTACGTATGTGACAAAGCTGTACACACCAACACACACACTCAGGTGTGTATATACACATGCTCTCTCTCCTTCCCTCCCCTCTGAGTCCTTGATAATGTCCATGGATTTTATTTTTTTGAATTTTTTTTGAAGCACTAGAGATCGAACCCAGGACTTCATATATGCTGACCAAGCACTCTACCACTGACCTACATACCTCCCCAGCCTTCTTTTAATTTTTATTTTGAGACAAGGTTGTACTACTGGTGATCCTTCTGCCTCAGCCTCCCAAGTAGCTGGGATTCCAGGCATGCACCACCAGGCCTGGCTCTAAGTCAGCTTCTTGGTTTGATATTATTTTTTGTCTTTTTGAGACAGGGTCTTGCTATGCAGTTCAGGCTGGCCTTGAGATCACTTTGTACCCCAGGCTGGTCTTAAACTCGCAAAGGTCCTCCTGCCTCAGCCTCCCGAGTGCTGGGATTACAGGCGTGTGCCACCACACCAGGCTTAGGTTTGATAGTGTATGATAGTTATATAAGATGTTATCCTTGGAAGAAGCTGGTGGAAGGGATACATGGGACTGCTTTGTGCATTTCATTGTAGTATCCATAATTACCTGGGTTCATAATTATTTTCAAATAAAAATGTTTTAAAAGAATGTTAAATAATAGATAGATCAATGTTTGCCTCACAGAAGGGAGTCTGCTTGCATGCCTCAGGCCCTATACTTAGCACTACTGCAATACTGTTTTAAAATTAAGTTAGGAAAAGACAATGAATGCATGTTCATACAATTTATAAATGCCATAAAGTACAGAGACATCATTAATGTGTTGTCAGATAGAACTAGAATCTAAAACTATCAACAGATGAGGCTAGGGGTTGGAAGATAATAGAGATAAAGATAAAGCCCATCATTATATCCCCAGCATGTGGGACAGGGCTTGACAAAAGAAGAGGACTCAACAAACATCTGGTGAGACAATAAGTGAATGCAAGTTTTTAAAAAAAATATTCAGCAAGTTTAGTAGAAGTTCATCTAAAAAGGTACTTTAGTCTACAGAATGATAATATTCTTTCAAGCTGGAAGAATATTCTACTTCATTAACAAAGTCTACATCTTTTGAGGCACATGGAGGTAAATGTTACACTCCCTCTGCACGAGTTTCACTATGCTCTGCGCTAGCCAGGTCTCTGCTCTGGGCCCTGCACGTACAGGACCAAGTCAATTCCTAGAAAGCCCAATTTTAAAGAAGACTTGAATGAATTAGAGTGGATCCCAAGGAAGGCAACTAAGATGGTTAAATATCTAAAAATCTTATTATGTGAAGACTACTAGAAGAAACACAAGATAGCCTGAAACAGATAAAATGTGGCAGGCAGAAGGCACAAGTTAGATAATTATAATGTGGGCCATAATACAACGATACTATTAGGTACTCCACTGTAGGTAACGTGACAATTTACAACATGCATTCATACTTGTGTCCTTACCTGGCCAGTGTCTGAAAGGGTAGCAAGTAGAGAAAGGTTGGAGTTTCTTCTGGATGGCTATTGGAGTTAAAGATTGGAAACAGATTTCAGCTTGATCTGCAGGACTTTCAAATATTTCAGTCTTCACGACAATAGAATAACAACATTAAATGCAATAAGGCTGTGCTAGCGTACATCAGAAGTACTGTATTTTTTGCACGACTATACATTTTACTGTTTGATTTAATCATCACAATAGTTGAGGGAGATAAGATTCCATTAACCCCCTTTTATAGACGAGAGAACTAAAGCACAAAGGAATTAACTGATCTGCCTATGGCTGTAATCACAGTTAATCAAGTGTCAAAGCTCGAGTTCCAATTCCAGCAGCCCTACTCCAGAGCCACCGCTTGTAAGTAGCTAGAAGAACCACCCACTAAGGCCACTGCAAGGTGAGTGGCCTGTTAGCCTCAGTCAAGAGCTGTACTAGATCTAGATATTCCTACATAACAGAATTCTAGGATCTTGGATGATAGGACTGTTTGGGTACAAAACTCAGCATGGAGTGCTTCTGGAAATGGCATGGCTCCAGTCTAGGGCTAATATTAGCTTTTAGGCCTCAAAGCACATTGAGGCGATAACATTAGGCTCAAAGAATTAAGAAAGACACTTGAAATAATGTACAGTGTTCTATATATATTGACACAGGTTTGGCTTCAACAAAATTTGCACTTTGTATGAAGGCCATACACACAGGTATTAATAATGGGGCTCTGTCTTTTTAATTTAGGGATATCAAAATTTTTGTTTGAAACATAACACAAATAAAAATGTTCTCTCTGGGGGCTGGGGATTTAGCTCAGCGGCAAAAGCGCCTGCCTGGCAAGCGCAAGGTCGTGAGTTCGGTTCCCGGTACCGGAGAAAAACCAAAAACAAAAAAAAACAACAACAACAAAAATGTTCTCTCTGTATTTTCTAATTTTAACTGGTTATAACAAGAATATATTACGTTTACTTCTAAAGTTTTTAAAGAGAAGGTATAAGTTATCTTTGCTGACTGTGGGTCTTAGCCACTCTTACATTCCCTAGGCGTACCCCTTTGCAGTTAACACTTTAGGTTTCTATAAAAGGAAAAGCCAATTAACTGGACAGTATGCTCTAGAGAGCAGGGAGGAATCACTGTAGCATATTTTATATTACTAGGCCAAAACTTTATTAGCATAAAACAAACAAGCCAAAACAATAATAAAAACCCACCTAAGAGACAAAGGCAGCCTGCCTGCAAGTGTAGCCTAGAGAATCCTCACTACTTAAAACTCTCAACAGCCTGAAACACACTTGCCGTCCCTCCCTCGGCCCAGCCTTCCTTCTGTTCAGTTTCATCTCCTTCCCGTGGCTGTGCTCACACCAGCCACTAGGGTGGCAGCAGGATGGGTGGCGGCGTTAACAATGCCCTCATTTCCACGCCGGGTCCTACCTGGTCTGCAGAATAAGCCCTTCCTGAAACAGAACCTTTGGCGTGTTTCTCCTGGGAGTGTTTCACGCAAGGCCATCCAGCAGCGGACAGTCTCTGCCTTCTAGGATGTTCTTCCTGGCCTTCCATGAAGGCTGCTCCTCATGGCTCTTCCAGGGTCTCCTCAACCCCTTCCTCTAATCAAAAGCTGACGCTTCTACCCACCCTGAGGGCCTCACTCGCTGGCTCCCTCTGCAGTTGGTGATGGTGCTAATGAACCTGCAGCCGGCAGGCCGCTCTGTGCCTGCACACCGAGGAGCGGCAGGCTGCCCCTGGCTCTGCTCCTGCCACCAGGGTGCTTCCCTTGTGCGTGGCCGGCTCTCTGAGCTCTCCCAGCCTGCACGCTTACTGCAGGTCAGTGATCCTTCTGAGTCTCAGTTTCACAAAGCCTTTTATCTTTAGTTCCTAAAATACAAGCTGGTAATTAAAAAAAACTATAGAGCTCTTTCCTTCCAAAATTTATTTTAAAAACTGTATTCTTTTTTTATTGTTCGTCGTTTAAAGTTCTCCTTTTTCGTGTCAAGTGACTTCTAACTACACAAAACCAAACCCATCGACATTTTTTGTCCTCACAATTCATCTTATCAGATATTTTGTTTATATAAGATATTATGCATATTTGCATACCGTATCTATGTTCCTGGCACTAAACTGCCAAACCAATCACCTTGATGGACAACTGGTAGCTGGAAGGAAAAGGCAGGATAGAATACAGTGGCACTGGTGTGGTGAGGAAAAGATTTTCCCGCTCTTCCCATTTCAAGGCATATACGTTTCTGTGTGACACTCGTGGTCTCCTGCCCCCTTACTCATTCCTCCCCATGGAGGGAGATACAATTATTTGCCTGAGAGGTTAGACAAGACGAAATGCACGTTAAATCTAAATTTCACCGGGCATAGTGGCACACACCTGTAATATCAGCACTCAGGAGGCTGAGGCAGGAGGGTTGTTGTGAGTTTGAGACCAGCCTGGGCTACAAAGTGAGCTCAAGACCAGCCTGAACTGCATAGCGAGACCCTGTCTCAAAAACAGACAAAAAACAATAGATCTAAATTTCAAGGTGAGGCTACTTTAACCATGGTTTGCAAACAGTTTATCTGCTTGTCCATCCATCTGTATATTCCTAAATCATATGTGCAGGATTGAGCTCCATGTTTAATCAACGCTTGCTGCCTAGCTGATGCGGAAGCTCAGAAATCAAAGCAGTCTGTTCCATCATAGGAAGTCTCCATGTACAAGCAAGAAAGGAGTCAGAAGAAGAAGGCACAGCAACACAAACAGGTCCCGGAAAGTCCACATTTGAAAGTATCTGACCATTCTCCAATTTGTGCTACAGAGAGCTTCCATTTGGTGGACACAAAACCATGCCAGCTCGATGATCTCTCTCCTAGGTCTGCATGTCTCTTGAGTTTTGAAAGGATCTCTATTAAATTCCTATTCATCGTTCCCCAACCAGCTCAAATGTCACCTTTTTCCTAAACCTTCCCTCCTCCCCCTACCTGTAAATGACCTCTTATTCTCTTAGGATTTTAAGCCCTTTGTTTCTACCACTCATTTTATATATGATTTTATATACAGTGAGGTGTGTACATGTTTTTTTCTAGATTATAAAGTCTTTAATGGAAACATCCAAGTCAATAATTTTTTATGAGCCACAGTATAAACACAGTGTCTTATACAGTTGCTCAATAGATGTGTACTGAACTAAAACTCTGGAATGGTCCAAAGTTTAAAAGCTTCCTTGTGCCAGGCACTGCGTACACCTGTAATCCCAGCATCTTGGGAGGCTGAGAGAGGAAGATTACAAGTTTGAGCCTAGCCTAGGCAATTTAGCAACTTAATAACACCCTGTCTTAAAAAAGACTAAAAGGGTTGGGGATGTATCTTAGTGCAAAGTCCCTGGGTTCAATTTCTAGTAACACACACACACACACACACAGAAATGAAAAAGAAAAAAGTTTCATCTCTCCTCACCTCTTATTAATGCACTCATTAAAGAACAGACCTAATGTCCACCTTGGAGACTTAACGGCTGTACAAACTTTAGCCCAATGGATTTAACTTTTTTGGCTTCCTCAGCCTTTTGTTTCATGTATGTGACAAAAGGGTATTTGATCACTTCTAGAAATTAGCTTAATAAAACTCTCTAGAGCAATACTAACAGAAGTATGAAAATGTAAGCTATATACATAATTTTAAGTTTTCTAGAAGCCACATTAAGAAAAGCAAAAACAAAAGGGTGAAGTTCACTTTAATACTATGTTTCGGTCAACCCAATATATCCAAAATGTTAGCATTGGAATACGTGCTCAATGTAAAAATTTATTGAGATACTTCACATCATTTAATCACCCACACTGTCTTTAAAATCCAGTGTGAATTTTATACCTACAGCATATCTCACTTCATAACCAGCACTACTTATTAGCTGTAAAAGCTAGTTACTTAATTTCTCTTTGCCTCAGTTTCTTAATTTTTAAAAAGAGGGTGATAATATTTACCTCACAGACTTGGACTGAAGCTTAATAATGTAGTATGTGTAAAGGGCTCACAACAAACAAAACTTGCTGAACTGAAAGAAATCAGTAAATATTAAGTACCACGATTACCAACCATTTTATAAAAAAAATTGAGCTAAAAAATCGAATGTATTTACCAAATGCAAGCAAACCAATGCTGATTCTACTTTCTGGCTTTTACACAGTTGTCTACTAAACCAGGCAGGGAAGCTGGGAGCAATGGAAAATCGTATTTTTTACCCATTTAAAATTCCAAACTGCTAGCCAAATGGAGTTTGGGAGTCAGTCCAAAAGGCAACATTCTTCAAAATGGTAGCTTGGTTCAACGCCATCTATCTGTGTTACACTCAGTCCTTTTACCCTACCACTTCGGTGAAGCTCAGCCCTTATCTGCTGTAACATTTCACTCATGTCAATAGGTATAAAAAGTAGTTTATGTTTTATTCTGCATTGTTTTGGACTGTTATTGGAGCTTTTTTTAGATGACAGGTAAGACTGAAGATTCTGGCATAAATTTACAAAATGCCCCAGTGCCTAAGGCCATCCAATCTTTTGTCAAATACTTGATTGTGCCCTTCAGGAGACTCAAACCAGAGAAGATACAGAAGTCACAGCCAAATGAGGGAACAATGGCCTAGAAATGAATAAATCACTACATGATCTTGGGTGATCCACTTAAACACCTGTTTAATATAAGATAAGGTAACATTAAGTATTAAAATACAAAATTACTCAAGATCAAATTGCATCAAACCTTAGCATTCTTTTTACCTCCCTTTAAGTGTTCTGACAATATGTTCCTCTTGAAAACATGAACAGTGAAGAAGTTTTAGGATTATTTAATATTAAAATAACTTGCATATTTAGCAAAATCAATAAATGGTCTATCTGCCTATATTCATGCTGTCATCACTAGGACCCAAGTAATCATTTTATCCTCTAGCTTTCAACTAGGTAGCAAGGTTAAGAATTATAGAACATCAGCATAAACCCAAAGAGGCATCAAAAATCACATCCATAGATCTGCTGTCCTACTCCTACTTCCTTGGACCTAGGTTCTTCCACTGCAATACTATGGGCATCTTGGGTCAGATAACTGTTGCAGGGGGCTGGCCTGTGTGTTGTAAATATTTAGCAGCTTCCGTGTCCTCTTCCTAATGATGCCAATAATACCCCCTCACAGTTGTGATGGCCCAAAATGCCTTCAGACATTGCCACATGTCCCCAGAGGCAAAACTGCCCTCAGTTAAAAACCACTACTATGGATCCTTAATAAAGACTTGCAATTTGTAGTGTGTCATTGGTTATGATACCCTCATATTAATACAACATGCAACGATAACTCTCACTGGCAGTCTGGATTTTCAGAAGGCACAATTTATCTAGTTAATTTGCATTTAACACACATAACATGAACTATATTCTTCCAAAATGACCCGTTGTGCTGCAGAGTTTATCCGCGTATCTTTTTCAGACCCAAAACAATGTTTTCACACAAATGGTGACTTTAGTAGCTAATATTTGAGATTAAGATATTTACATTTCAGAATCCATGGTGTGCTTCTTTAGCATGAGAATTACAGCTTTAATTTACTGACCAGCCAGCCATGGTAATACACAGCTGTAATCCCAGCACTCAGGAAGGCTCAGGCAGGAGGATCAAAAGTTCAAACCCAGCCTGGGCAACTTAACAACTTAGTGAGACACTGTCTCAAAAAAATAAAGTGCTGGGGATGGATCTCAGGGCACAGGAATCAATTCCCTGTACCACAAAAATATTTTACTGACCAAAGTTTTCAATATACTGCCTACGCTCACCCCGTTCTCCTCTATCAAGTCCCCATGCTTCCTGTTACCTACCAACCTGCTCCCAAGTCCCAGTGACTCAGCCCTATGTCCACTCGCTGCTTTTTCATCTCCAGTTTTGATAGAGAGTTATTCTATTTCTTGGGTCTATGCATACAAGCAAATTGGGAAGGAGTGCTAATGAGAGCTTATCTGCCATAAAATAATAGAATCCACCAAGCATATAAGGAATGCCTACTCTTTAATGAATAGGGGACAAGAAATAAATATAAAACATGAAAGAACCCCAGAACAGAAGGAATTGTAGAAACACATCAACCATATGCCAATGTCATTTAGCTAGTTGATCTGATATGCTGACCCTGTTGACAGCGCTAGCTGAAAACTAGAGTTCAGAACTTCATGTATTAATGCGGTGCTCAACACCCGAAAGAAAGGGCACCATTTTGACAGTGGTGGTTACCTCGGAGCAAGAGGTTGAAGGGGCATATTTATTTTTCACTCTGGATGCTTTTACAGTATTTTTTAAAGAATAGATGAAATCTCAGAAGCCGAGAGAATAAAAAGAGAACACAAAGAACTTGACACCTCTGAGGAAGACACATTACGAAGACAGGGGAACCCACTTAGACAGAGTACCTCAGTTTCCCCAGAATTCGACTCTCGGTGCCCTTGCCCTCTCCGAGTATATCTATAGCCTAGGCTCCACTAAGCATCTATACACAAAGCCTTCCTAAATCTCTACTCTAAGGCCTGAGGATGTACCTCAGTGGTGGAGCACTTACCAAGCATTTGCAAGGCCCTGGGTTTGATCCCCAGCACTGTAAACAAAACAGAACAAAAACCCCTTATCTCTATTGCACTCCAGATCCTCTCCTAAACCCTAGCCCAGAGGAAATGAACATCTCTACGTGGGTATTTTATAGGCTCCAAAAGTGAAGTCACAATCCCAGCACTTAATTTCCATTCTAGCACTCTGGGTCTCAGCAGAAGGCCCCACACAATGAATGATCTTCAGCAAAGTATTGAACATCATTTCTCATTAGAGTCACAGCTGTCAGAGCAGTCTTACCTAGTGACTATTTACAAAGGATTAATGATAAATTAGAAAGCCATCAATTAGCCTGATTCAGACCTATGCTAAGTGTAGCAGAAAGACCGTAAGGTAACGTCCAATAAGGTCCACGGCATATGCGATCACGTCCTCATAAAACTCCCTTGTCCTGAATGTGCAACCTGTGACTAGGTGCTAGCCAACAGAATATGGCAAGGGTGATGAGATGTCACTCTCTTGACTAGGGGCATGTGTGTGTATGAGCGCACGTGCATGTTACACACACGCACGCATGCACGCACACACACACAAATTCCTTCTTGTATACTAAAGAATTTATTTCCTGTGGTCCTTGAAGAAGCAAGGTGCTATTATATGAACTGTCTGTGGAGAGTTCCAGGTGGCAAGCAACTGCAGGCAGCATCTAAGATCTGACGGCCTCAATCTTACAGCCACAAACAACTAAATTCTGCCAATAACCACATGAACTTTGAAGAAGACCCCGAGCCTGAGATGAGGCCACAGGCCCTGCCAACACCCTGACTGCAGCTTGTGAAGCCTGAGGTGAGCACTCAGCTGAGCCATAACAGACTTTTGACCCACAAAAACTGTGAGATAATAAATGTGTGTTATTTTGAGCAACTAAGTTTGTGGTAATTTATTTATTTTATTTTTTTATTTTTTATTTTTTTGGTTTTTCTCCAGTACCGGGAACCGAACTCACGACCTTGCGCATGCCAGGCAGGCGCTTTTGCAGCTGAGCTAAATCCCCAGCCCCTTGTGGTAATTTATTATGCAGCAATAGAAAATAAATATACCAAGTGATATTTATTAATTACTTGGGTAAAAATATTTACAAAATATGTATATAATAAAGCTAAAACTAACAAGATGAATAAGAAATAAAAACTTTAAAGACATAGGACAAAAGGCTTCTGTTAAAAAAGCTGAAAGAGTGACTAAAACTGGAACAATGCAGAGATGGTCTTTGCACAAGAGACGACATGCAAATTTGTGCAACATGCCTTTTCTCATTTAAAGGCAGACAGACACTTGGAGGAAAAAGTGGGTCACAGGCTCATTAGGAGTTCATGGTAAGACACAATTATCAAAAACCCAATCATATTTGAGGTCATATTGACAAAGCAGAACACAAAACAGAAGTCTTACTGTGCCATATAAATCAGTTAAATCAAATCAATAAATACTTCTGAGTCCCTCTATTTAAGGCATTATTAAGACTAGAGTTACCATAGTGTATGTTTCAGTTCCTCAAGTATCTTCCACTCGATCTGGAGAGCTAAGATAAACTTAATAAAATACTACACAATGATAAAGAATTTAAATGACATTTTCAGACAATGAGAGAAAGAGGTTTAAAAAGCTGGTATTTCAATTATTTCTGGCAATTAGTTAAAGGAAGTAACAGACATAAGATTCATAAGAGGGAACCAACACATCGTTATCAATATTACCATTACTGCTTTGCAATGTGATGTAAAAGCAAACATGTTCAACACTAAGATTCAATTTCACATTACTAAGCGCGAACATCCAAATTTCAAAAATATGGAGATAAAACATTCAGATAATCTGTGCTAGTTCCAGAACTTTTATAGTGGCAAATAAAGTGACAAATAACATCACACTTTACAGAGGAGTAAATCTGGGCAAAAGAAGAGTTAAATAACCTGTTCAATTGCAAGTCATTCAATCATTTTAACCAGGAATCAGATTTTCTCTTAATCTAGAATGATAATAAAACTCGCCTCACCTTTCTAGGTCACATCAGCTCCTTTTAGTTAACACATCTTCACTTAAATAATTTGACACATTACACCATCCTTTCCTCTTCTCTCTCCAAAGGTGAACAGTAATTAAACATTGTCATTTCTTCCCTTGTGCCTCACACATTTAACCCTTCCTTTAGATCTCCAATATCAACGTATTATATCCAAGCCTTTATTATGTCCTACTAATCTTCTCAGTGATCTCCTAACTCATCTCCCCAATTCTGCTCTCTCCATCTGTCCTGCATAGCTCTGACTGTGGCAATTCTCTGCTCAAAGCCTTTTAATTGTCCATGGAGTATAGAATGAAGTACAGATCTCTTAGTTTTAGAGCCACAGTTAGATTCAAGTCCTACTGTCACCACTTTCTAGCTATGTGAAATGGGGTCTCATTTTGCTTGTGTGTTAAATAGAAATAATACCAAAAGCCTCACAGGCCCCTGGCTTCTCTGGGTCAGGCCCTGCTTAAGCCTACTCCACCTAATTAGTAGTCCACTCTCAAGTGTCCTCATTTGACAATAAATCATTTGGTCAATAAAGGACTGTTACAAGGATTTAATGAGACAATGCCCATAAATATAACTGGCGCAGAATGACACTTTGTTTTCTAGTTCTCTCAGATGTACCTGTTACTTTGCTGGCTTAAGTCATATCTCCAACACCTCTAACTACAGAAGAACCCAGTCATACTACTCAGCCAACCTCAGCTGTCACTTCCTACCTTTATCTAACTCCTGTGAGCTTTGTGTTAGTCATCTTTCCATCACTGTAACAAACCCCTGAGACAAATCAACTTTAAAAAAGGAAAGGTTCATTTGGCTCGCACATTTTAGAGGCCTCAGCCCATGGTCAATTGATCCTACAGTTTGTGGGCCTCTGGCAAGGCACAACATCACAGCAAGAACATATGGTAGAGGATGCTGGTCACCTCTTGGCAGCAAGGAAGTGAAAGACCAAGGAGGAAGAGCTGGGTCCCAATATTCCCCTCAAGGACACACGCCCAGTGGCCTAACTTGCTTCTAGTAGGTCCCACACCCTCAACATTCTACCCTTTCCCAATCATGCTACAGGCTGAGTAGACCAAGCCTCCCACACATGGGCCTCTGGGGGACATTTAAGACCCAAACCATAGCAGTGTCCCTTCCTTAACATCCCTTTAATGCTAGCTCGGGACGTGGTTATGTGTGCACATGTTTTCATGTCCTTGGAGATTAGCTTTGGGAGGTCAGCGTCGGTTTCCGAATCTTCTTAGTCACACACATGATCCTCAGTAACGTGCTCCCCAGAGAAGATACTCACAAACTTACTTAAACTTAGAAAGAATACAGAATTTTGCCCACAGAAGTGTACTCCACTTATCCACAGGCTGTTTGCTCAAGGCTTCTGCTTTCTTGCTCCCTGGAAATCATTTCACTTGCTCAGTAGGATCACAGCAAGGGTACTCTAAAAGGAAGCTTCTTTTTTTGTACCTGGCTAGCACCCTGATTGTGCTGGGGTGGCCGAGGAGGGATTCTAGGAGCTGAGCTATGCTCCTAGAAAGAGAGAGTAACTAAGAGCACAGGCTCTGGAGCCAAACTGCCTTGGACTTAGGTTCTACCAGTTACCATCTCAGAATATTACTCAACCCCTCCACACCTCAGTTCCTGGCGCCTATATATGTTTGTGAAGAATAAATGAAACAATCCATGTGAAGGGCTTTTAAAAACGTATGTTAAGTACTCAAAAATGACAGCTACTATTACTTGGTCTCTTCTCTCTTGACCTCAGTCAAATCAGAATACTGTGGAGTGAGAAATCCAAGCGCCCCTCTTTACAAAGGGCAGCCAAGTATACATTCTTAGCACACACAAGGTCCAGCTAATATTTCTATGGTCCATCTCCTGGCGAATATTACAAAAATTAGAACTAGGACCAGTTAGCACAAGATAGTCACTCTTGTCTCTAGACCCAAAACTGCATGAGGAGCTCTACATTACATCAAATCAAGAGAACATTCAGATGGACATTCTTTTGTCTTCTTGTATCACAGGCCAGTGCCCTCTTTTTGAAGTGAACAGGCCAAAATGAGCCCAAAGAATTGGAAGATTTAATGTAATCGAAATCCATAATGTAGATATTAGAGAACTTACATTTTCTTCTGCTTCCAACTTAAGCTTACATCTGCATTTCTCCTCAGGTCATTAAGGAAAAAGCTCCCGAGCTGCAGCCTAGTATTCACTTACAACATGCAAACAAGTTGAACAAGAATAACAGCTATGATGCCAGACAGCAAGACATTTAATTTTAAAACTTTGGTGTGGAATACAATTACTGTACTACTTAGATATCAAAACGCCCAAAGATGAAAGAAATGATATAATTACAATTGTTTCATCAAAAAGTAATTAAATCACAATTTTTACCTAATTTAATCTTATTTTCTTAGCACTAAGATTTAAGACAGCACCATCTCTCTATGCCTTCTGGCTATGATGATTCTTTTGGGGGGTCGGGGAGAGATACCAGGAACCGAACTCAGGACCTTGCGCTTGCCAGGCAGGCGCTGTGCCGCTGAGCTATATTCCAGGCTCCCCAAGATGACTCTTTAGCGGCTTTTGGAGACCCTCAGTATTGTGAACTGCAACTCAGACTCCCACACTTCAGACCTGACTTTCCACATAAACCACTACTGTATCTTTTATTTCTTAGTATAAATCAATAGTACCAAGGGAACAACCCAATGGGGTACGTTTTTCATGTAAACTTCATTATTTAAAGGTATTATAAGTTGTTATAAGCAAGTCAATCAAAACAGAAGGTTGTCAAGTGAAAATTAAAAGCTCCCAGCCCTGCTACCCTAATCTCTGTATAACTTTTTTTGTTTGTTTGTTTGTTTTTGGTACCGGGAATTGAACTCAGGACCTTGTGCTTGCCAAGCGGGCCCTTGTGCCGCTGAGCTACATCCCCGGCCCCAACCCTAATCTCTGAAGTGACTGAAAACTGTTTCTTTCGCATCATTCCAGAAATTTTCTAAGCATATGTATGGATACATAGGTACAAACTCATACCTATCCCATAGCACTTCCCTTTTTTCTGTCGTATAAACAGCGCCCTATAATACATAGCATTCTGCACTTTTTTCCACTTGAAAATGTATCTTAGACATCGTTTCTTGTCACTACGTATAGATCTACTTCGCTCTTTTTAATGAAATGAACAGTATCCCACTGTGAATATATGCCATAATTAATATATCTGATCTCTCATGCTGGACATTAACACTGTCAATAGAGAAAAGATGGCAAATAATGAGGCAACCAACATCCTTGCAGCAAATGACCTTTGTGCAGTTACTTTTTAGAAGAGATCCACTGGAATAAAAGGTATTCATGCTTTATATTTTCATACAGACTTCTAAGCTGTCCTCTCGGTGGACTCTACTGATCTATACTGCCGCCACCAGTGCACAGAGGTGGGCTTTTAACTTAGTACTCTGGTCTGCAGTTCCTGCAGCGCAAATAGGGAACTAAATATTTAACACAACAATAGCAAAGCACCAAACACTGTGTTACAACTTTTAACAGTTGAGACAACTAAGTGCCTCAGTTGGTGACAGCCACAACCTGCTGTGATTAGCTTGCCCTATCCAAATGCAAATTCATGAGGTACTGTTCCTCAGCTCTTAAATAATGAATACTTTAGATTCAGAGATTTACAGAGTGAATTCAGTACAGAAGAGAAACCTACACTCCCTCTGGCAATACCACCCATAATTATCTCTAACATCAGGAGTGCAACATAATGGTGTGATACAAGGTAGTTCCCACTCAACCATAATTAGTTAAAGGCATTGGCAATGGAGACATACTTTGAATATGTAAGAGCTCAGTACATCAGCATATTCATGGCACGGGATGATCTAAATGGGAAATTTTCTAGCTTAACAGAGAATGAGAGGGGGTTTCTCAGTGACAGTGAAGGTTTGTAAGCATCACTGCATAGAATTCAATGAACAGCATCTAGAATAATATCCATTTACTATTTTCTGTTTTGCAAAGCACTTTAGCATACCTTCTGTCTAATCTCTATGGCAATCCTGGTGGAAAGATCAAGCTTCTATTACTCATTAAACAAAGATTCAGTGAGTCCATAAATTGTGCTGGGCACTTTCTGCCAGGTAACTGCTATGCAAAGATGAATGAGACACTGCCTACTCATTCACTGGTCACCATGCCCTACCCAGTGTATCTGCTGGGGCTTTATATTACCAAGTTAGAATGCCTGGCCGACCAAGCCCTGTGTGACATGCTCTCTCTCTGCCCACTCTTCCATTTTCATCCTGTATCCCTTTATATCGCATTACTATGAACCAGCCACACTGAACCAGACTGGAAAAGAACGCAGGCTTCCTCCACCTCAGGGATTTCCTCTTTGTTTCTTCTACCTGGGATCCTAACTCTTGTTCTGGATAAATCCAACTCATCTTTCAGGTCTCAAGTGAATTTTCCACTTCCTCTTATCCCCACCACCCCACTCCTACAAATTATAGAGGTGAGATCGAAATGTATGGTGGATGTTTAAATTTTAAGAATTTATTACAGTAAAAGACACATACCATTAATCCCCCTCAACATACTCCCTCCCTTACTTCGAACACACTTATCCCGTCCCATCCTTCCTGCTACTTTCTGAGGCAGTTCTGGAAGTCTGCTTTCATGAGTGTCTTTACAAGGTGTGATCAAAAAAGTGCGAGGTATGATTGAAAGTACAGTGAGCGCCGCTGCTGAGTGCCATCCGACAGGAAGGCAGACTCACAAAAACATTACGCTGTGCCCTCACCCACCTTATTCGCTGCAACTGGCACCATGCAACTTCTGGCTCTTCCTCAAAGTCAAAATGACCATGAAAAATAAATCTCTGCAATCGACTGAGAACATTGAGGCAGCCACAACATCCAGAACTGCTTCAGAAGGTGGCAAGATCAATGAGGTAAGTGTGTTCAAAGAGAAAGGGAGAGTTTGGAGGTGGGATTAATGCTAATGTGTCTTTTATTATAATACATTTTAAGATATAGTTTAAACATTTACTGTATGTTTTGATCATACCTTGCGTGACTCATCTATTATTCTTTTTCACAAGACTTAACTTCCCTGGATCTCACAAAACTTTGTAAGGAAATACATGTGTATTGGTTTGCACTCCACATCTCCACAAGGCTGCAAGGCATAGGCGGGCAGGGTTCATGACACCAGCATTCACCTCCCACTGGGTGGGAGTAAACAGGAGAACAGAGGGACCAAATAAATGTTGCCAATCACCTTGAGGGCCATATAATAGAAAAAGGAAAACACATAAAGAAAGGCAGGGGTAATTTTACCAGAGGATGGGGCAAGTCTGGGGTAAAGCTGAAGGTGGAAGTATAGGCAGGACTTGCCGGGAACACTACCAAAATAATCTAGGTTACCAGGGCATGCAGCCTGCACATGGGAAGGAGCAAGAAACTCCTGGTGTCTCTCAAGATTTGGGCTTTGATATTTGGGTGCATGGTGGTACAATTATTCAATACACAGAAATGTAAGAGCAGGAGGTTCTGTTATTATTTATCGCCGCAGTACAGACTGGAGGAAGAGAAGGTCTTGGGAGAATTGGAAATTTGGACAGCAGGGACTCCCCTGCCCACCTGCCCCTCACCATCTTCAAGGCAAACAGGAAAGATCATGATTTCAACCTGGGAATATCAGATCTGAGTCACAGGTGGCCTTCAGGTCAGGCTAGACTAAAGGGAGGGCGGTAGAAGAACCAGAACACTCAGCAAAAACAAAGCCAGGTGGTGTGTCTCTACATTTGAGCACTTTCTTTGGTCAGAAGATGTCAGTGATATAATTAACCATGTTATTTAGGGGTGGAGGGAGAAAAGAAAAAAGAAAAATTCAGTCCCCAGACTATCTCACACACCTAGTAATAACTATTTCATTTCTACTGGATGGTCCCTGTCCTCGATTTCTTTCTGATTACTCTATGTTGTAATTTCTGTGTTGCTCTATATTCCTCATGGAAGTAGTCAGGGCAAGAGGAACTCACCATCCTCCTGCCTCAGCCTCCCAGAATGCTGAGATTACAGGCATGTGCCACCATGCCTGGCTGCTGTTTTTAAATCTGAAGGTAGAAGGGGACAGAGAGTGACCACAGCAGTTGTCCAGAAGCCAAATGCTCTTGGTTGGAGGCACTCTGAGAGTACAATGACTTTTTATTTTATATCTCATTTTCAAATCATGTGTTTGCTATAATATACAAATCATTTGTTATAAAAAGCAAGATGACTCATTGCAATTGATTTTAGTTTTGTTATTAACTTTATACTTTGTGCAGAAGTTTTAAATTTTCATATAGATTATATTAATCTTTTTATTATTTTACCTTTGATATTATATTTACAATTATCTTCCTAACCTCAAGAGTATATAGTCTCTTATATTTTGTTTTAGTTCCTTTACTATTTCTCTCTCTAACTTTCAAAAAATATTTTTTGAGCCAGGCGTGGTAGAGCACACCTGTAATCCCAGCACTCGGAAGAAAGACAAGAAAAGGCAAGAAAATCCTTGCAAGTTCAAGACCAGCCTGGGCTACAAAGTGAGCTCAAGGCCAGCCTGAACTGCAGAGTGAGACCCTATCTCAAAAAGACAAAAAAAAATATTTTTGAGACAGGGGTCTCACCTGCTTATCCAGAATGTCCTTGAACTCTCAGACCTCTCATCTCAGCTTCCCAAGTAGCTGGAATTTTTAATTCTTTAATGTAGCAGCCCCCAGACAAGAACATACACCAGAGTTGCTCACAGGGCTTCTTTAAATCCTCAGGTTAAGTCTTAAGATTGAATCACAATTTGGGGGAATAGGACCTGACAGGAGTATTTCTTAAAGAATCACAAGAAATTCTGATCCCCTGCCTTCTCACTATGTTAATCCTTCTAAATGTATATAGATATCATTTTTCCAAAATACTGTAATATATTTGATAAGTAAATCATTTCATTAATTTGAAATGCTACCTTTATCCTAGTTCCTAAGTTCCAGAAGAGCAGAAACCCTATCTGTTTCCTCTGACCACATTTCCAGAGCCCAGCAGAGTCCTAGGCACATGAAGCGGTTCAATAAACGTTAGCTGAATAAATAACACCTGACACTCAAGTCGCCACTATCAAACTAGCTTGTTTCTTCAATATTTTCTTGACCATTGCACCAATGAAACTGATGTTATTAATGCTGACGTTGAGTTAGCCAAAGTATGCCACTGCACTGTACTAAAGGTGGCCAGAAAATGTAATAGAGCATGCCAACAAGTGAAATCAAAATAACATTGGCCGTGTTTAAGAGGTATAGGAACTCTAACCAAATTCACCATCAAGAACTAGACAGCAATGACCCAAGAAACCAAGTAGGTTCGGGTTCCCTGAGCTCTCATCATTTCTTAGTTCCTCCAGAGACTGAGTGAGAAGCTTCCTTGAGCTGAGGACAGACCCACTCATTTCCTCTCTCGTGATCCCATGCAAACTGCATTGGATTAGGGAATCAAGAGACCTGGGATTTGACCCTGTCACTAGGATCAACTACTACCAATCTGACCTTGGCCATACTACTTACTCTCTAGGGTTTTTCTAAAATGTTTTCTAAATGTCTTCTAAGAATGCCTTCAGATCTAAACCCCTAATTGAAGACCCAAAAAGACTACTACAGGGTAGAGCTTCCCTGACAGCCTGAAATTACCTCCACAGAACAAGGTCTCAGTCCCACTCAAGCTAAAGAAAATAACACCAATATAGCATTAATAGCTATTGCTAAATTTTACTGAGCACTTTTAAATACTAAGCAATATTCTAAGCATTTTATGATTATAAGAGAGGCACACATTTGCATGGCACTTGACTATGTTCCAAGTGCACTCCATCCGTTAATTCATCTTTACAACAAACTTACACGGTGAGTTCTATTAGTACCCTCATTTTACGAATGATAAAACCGAGACACAGAGGGATTAAGTGACTTGGGCCTCACAGCTACCAAGTAACAGAACCAAGAGAACTGCATTCAGCCCCATATGATTAACCATCATACCAGTTTTCCAAACTATCAGTGTAGTATGCTTGTCACCTCAGAAGTTCCTCAAAACAAGGGACAAACTGCAGTAATCCAAAGAGCTTACTGATGTGGATTGTGCCCCTCTTTACTAATGCTTGAAAAATAAAGTTTCATTTCAATGTGCTTTTAAGCAGAACAGATTTTAGGACTTGAGCTTGAGAGATATTTTACTTATTAAGAATATGTGACATTTTTATTAAGAAGTGTTAAACATCAAAATGTTTTCATTGTACAATAAGTAAACCATTAATGAGTAAAGACATTTCCATGAACTACAGGGGAAAAAAAAACACAAGCTCTTTATGCATCATTAGGAACAAACTTTTAGATCCCTCCATGCCCTAACTCAGATTCCATGCTTTCAAGTCTATCTCTGAAAACGCTGTCTGGCAGCCCAAAGGTATCTCAACCTAGGTGGTCAAATCAAAGTTCAGTACAGGATTCCACCATCTCTATGCCCTCAGGTTCGGCATCTCAGAGAATGGTGCCACCACACCACAAGCCCAAACTGCCTGTCAATCCTGGGTCAGTAGTTTTTTTTGGAGGGGTAGCAGGAATCGAACTCAGGACTTCACATTTGCCAAGCAGGCACTGTGCCGCTGAGCTACATCCCCAGCCTGGGGTCAGTTCTTGTCACAGAACATTCTAAAATTCATCCCATTCTCTCTCACCTCCACTGCCTCTCCTGCTCAGACCCTCTTTCAAACCACTATTCCAGAAATCTCCTAAATAAGTCCGAGCTTTCATTATCTCCAGCTCCCACCTCAGCACTGCTGCCAAAGTAATCTTTCAAAAAGAAAATCTGCTTATGCTACTTCCCTGTTTAGAATCTTTGTCTTCAGGATAAAGTGTAAATCCTCCCTAGAACATACAAGGTTCTTTATTTCCTACCTTCCTTGCCTCATCTGAGGTCGTGCCCCTATACATCTCATAGTAGACAAACAGAGCAACTCGGAAGATCCCTAACAATGCTGCTCTGTCTGCTCAGAATGCAGTTCTCTCATTTTCCCATCCGGCCAACTCCTACTCATTTTTTTAGACCAGCTCAAACCTCAAAGTTTTTATCATGCATTTTTCCAAGCTTCTATCGAATTTTGTCCCCTCCCTATTATAACACTTATTCAATGCGACATAATAATTTGCTCATATCTCTGTCCTGCCAGCTCACAAGGAACCTTCTATGGTTCTATGTCTTATTTATCTCTGTATTCTGTCTGTAAAATGAAAGAATGTCTCAGGATTAAGCAAGAATAAACTGCTCTTGATAAATGCCCATTACATGAGCCAAAACTGGCAGGCCAAATCCCAATTCAACAAATGTCTTTAAATTAGCAATCCTTATATACCAAAACTCTTTGTTACATCTGTATGCCTAAGTAGTTTAAACTACAACCAGCACAAAAAGAATTTTTTTTAAATACATTACATTAGACCACCAACAAACCTAGCTGTTCAATCTTTGTAGACATTCAAGCTATTTCACTCTACTCCATCTACGGGATTCTTAACATTCTGTGCAACGCGGACCAATTTTGGGAGTCTATTACTTCTAAAACTCATACTCTCTTATGATAAGCATAAAAATCCCACACATCCCTAGAGATTCTGATACTATCCTGAAGGACATAATCCTCAACCCCACCAAAGAATTAAATATAACTTTGTGGCAAAAAAAAAAATTCACAAGTTCACAAGAGATGTAATCTTTGAGCCAAGACAGTACTGAGCTTGACTCTAAAGTAGCTTCTATGATTAAAATAAGTGTTTTCCTTTTATCATCAAATATAAACATTATAACATTAAATATGCTGTTTCAAATAGCCTAAGGCCCAAGATAGCCTATTGGGAAGAAGATGCCAGAGAGGTGCTAACATCTGTTTCTCCCACCTTTGAGACTCTTACCACACAAATTTTCTAGAAAAAAATGAAAAATACAAATAGGAAAATAAATCCGCATTTCCTCACACATAACCCTCAAGAGAACATGTTTCAATAAAGAGGATTCTTTTTTAAAGAATGCCTTTGTCATGCTTCCGCCACGACATTTTGCTAATTCCCCCCGACCCCCACTTAAAAATAATTTGAACTGCTAGCTAGAAGTGTCTTTTAAACTCATGTGCTTTGTCCTTGCAAAGACCAAAAGTTAAATTAAAGAAACAGCTGGCTGCCTGCCACTGTTTTGGGGGGGCTGGGTGGGTCGAAGATGGAGTAGGAGGAAAAACCAGTTAAAGGAATATGTGCTAATTTCTTACCCTGCCACATGGCCATCTTGATCCAATCTTCTCCCACACTGGGCTCACAGGCTCAGGGTTTCCCAGAGCCCCCCCAGTTTTGTAGGGAGACTTGAACGGGATGTAGATGGAAAGGTAGGCGTTGTGGTTCTGCTTTCTGCAAGATTCTAAAGTCTCAAACCTGAAAATGTAAACAGAAAAATAAATATCTAGGAAGAAAAAAATTATTTCAATACTGCGGAATTATCTCCTGGCCCTCTCTGAACCCCTCTTTCAAAAATATGCAGACATGAGCAGTGCTGTTTCCCCCTAAACAGCAAGGTAAGAATCTGAGATCTAGCGTCAGTTCATATTGCCTCTCAGTGCTGTAGAATTCTCCTTACATCGCTGGCGTTTTAGTAAATAGGGTCCAGAATCTCAAAGAATGAGCGGCTGGATGAGACCCTCATTCTGTCTTTCCTATCTTGAAGCCCCACACTTTGGGGAATAGAGAACAGCATTAACATCCAATGCCCACCGCAACGCCCAAAATACCCAACTTTAAGAAATCAGTACAAAGGAAAGAAAATCTTGTGAATACTTAAACTTAGAATAAATCCTGCATAGGAAAAAAAGGAAGTATACTAAAAAGTAAAGAATGGTGATGCCCTTCATTCATGAACTCTGCACATTTCCTATAGTGAGCACATATTGCTTTTATGACAGGATGGGGAAGAGTGAACTGAGCACAAAGACAACGTGTAAAATAGAATAAATACCATTTTAAGTAAAATCGAATCGAGTCAGCTAATTCCTGTTGTTAAAGCTTCAAGTCATAGGACAATACTATTTGCAAGACATGAAAGACAGAAATGGGAGGGGAAATGGGAGGTCTGCCTACTGTACTTAGTTTGATCTGGGGGGTTCATATATTAAACGCTGTCCAATTAAACAGGCTGTTCATTAATAATTTGGTCTTCGTTACATACAAGCCAATCTGTTTTTTTTCTCAGAAAAAGTCCCCATCTCTTTTTACACGGTGAAGATCAAATTAGCTATTTCCACAGGTTTTGTACAATCAGCATCTCTACCTCTGAAGTGAAACAGCTAAAGCGCAAACACTGAAGGTTAATACTAGCTTCAGGATCATGCTGGTCCTCTGTAATGTTCCCTTGCCTTTTTCTATAAAGGACAAAAGGTTAATGCGTACACCAGTCCCAAAAAACACCAATAGAGCAAAAGAGAGCGCTTTGGATGAGGAAAGGTAGACGAAGTCCAAGAAAACTAGGAACTTAAACTCCAGGATGAATTCACATGGAAAAAGCTCTCCAATGACTTATTGGAACCTGGCACAGTTTATTTTGGTTTGCCTTTTGTTTTCCTTCTCCTATTTCGCTTGCAGTTAAAAAGCAGTGATCCGCACGTAGTGGGACCAATCAAAATTTAACACCTCTGACGTTCAACCCATAAAGTTGCTAATAAATGTATGAAATGTACGTAAAAGCGAGTTCTTACTGACTTTTAATGCTCCAACTTCTGGATTCCCCTCATTTACCCGGAGCAGCTTCCACTGACGTTATCGCACGAGTACACGTACAACTTGGAACTCGGGGCAACTGATTTGCTCTGAAATGTTAATAAAGGTAAATACACATCTATGTAAAGGAAAACTTTCTCCTTCTGGGTAAAGACGCTCGAGCGCAAGGCTGTACAGTCTGGGGAGGATCAGCTACGTGCGTTAAGTGGCAAAAGGGAAACGCGCAGCAAATACTTTTCCGAGAGTCTGGACTCGACTTCGCTAAGACCCACACAAACCTGCGGCAAGTATTGAGCAGGAGGGGGAACGGGCCTCGACAGGGCTTTATCAGCAAACGCCACCCGACCCTGGTCCTAGACAGGGGACGCAAGCAGCTAACCTCCCCAGCTCAAAAGCGGACGGGCTCGGCGCCGCTCAACAAGGAAACTTCGCTGCAGCAGCCCGGGGTCCCTTCCCGGAGAACAGGGCTGGGCTCCGGGTGAGATGCCGCCCGCACCCGCTGGAACTAGCCCGTCTACTTTCTCCGGGTGCCAGGCGGCGGCGGGGGCAGGGGAAACCCCCACCTCCAGGGGCCGAGCCAGCAGGGGAGCCCCTCCCCGTGTCGCCGCGCTCTGGGGGTGCTCCGGAGGTGAGCCGGGGGCCAGCGGCCCGCGAAGGACTACTTGGGGAAGGGACAGCCCATTTGCCTTTACCTGTCGCCGAGCTTAGAAGCTGCAGAGCCCGCGTCCGCCGCCGGTGGGCAGCGCGCTCGGTCGGCTCTGGCGTCCCAGACACCAAGTTGAGCTAGCGCCCCACGTAGCCGGCAGAGCTTCATTCACACAGCCCAGCCGGGGAGGAGGGGGAGCTGAGCGGGCGCGCGGCTCATGTGACAGGAGCCTCGCGAGTATCAACTCAGCCCAACCAGCGCCTGCGCATGCGCACTGCAGAAGGTCCTCTCCAGGCAATACTGCCCTGCTAGGGGCCAAGGCGGGTGTGTGCCGGGTGTTGAGGGTTCGGTGGGAGGGACCCCAGTTGAGGGAGAAGCTGCTGGGAGGAGTTTCAGCCTGCGCAAGCTCAGTAAAGAGGCCCGGCTCGCTGCCATATTTACTAAGGGCTGGGCGGGTCCTAACCCCGCGCTGGGCGTGTCAGTTGCTTTTGAAAAGCAATGCACCATTCTGTTTCAGTTGCAGGCTGCCAGTACCCTCATTTTGGCTCTATAGAATGAAGCCGCTTATCATGAGCTTCTGGCCCACTGGGTAGTTAGTAGTAGAATTCCACTATGCACTAATACCATTCAGTCACATATTTTGAATCTCTTACATGTGAAGAATGTGAGGGACCAGCCTGGGCTACAAAGTGAGCTCAAGACCAGTTTGAACTACATACTGAGACCCTGTCTCAAAAAAAAAAAAAAGCAAAGATTTAGACCAAATAGGGCGCTCATAAAGTTACTGGCAGAGCAGGGTGTGATGGTGCACGCCTGTAATCCCAGCACTTGAGAGGCTGAGGCAGGAGGACCATTGCAAGTTCGAGACCAGCCTGGGCTACAAAGAGAGCTCAAGACCAGCATGAACTGCATAGTGAGACCCTGTCTCAAAAAGACAAAAAAAAAAAAAAAAAAGAAGTTACTGGCAGAATAGAAACTGGAATCCATATCATCAGTCCAAGTCCTCTAACTGGAATCCACTTTGTTTGATCAATCTTACATTCTTACATCTGGTGAACTGAGCAACTTCATTGAAGATAACAGTATGTAATGTAGCAACCATTGTTAATTCCTATCATTTTGTTTTGAGGTCATGTATCATTTTTGTTGGTTTTGTGCTGTTCTCATTTTGTCTTCATTGTCGCTTTGTTAGTTTTCTTTTTAATCTTTAAAATAGAATAAAATGAAAAACAACAATCCAAGCACTCTAATTCAGGGTCTACTGCAGTGAACAATTTTCAATACCTACCTTGGACAACCTAAGTGGTCAAGAACACAAAACCTGTATCCAATCAGTGTAAATCAGAGACAAATCTGTAATCCAACATAGTCAAGCTTTGGGCCTATTGCAGTGAGGAGACCATACACCAGTAAAATTATGGTCATCTCACCACACAAAGTAGACAATAGGGTTGTCATAGGATTTGGGGGGAGAATGGGATGTAGGTAAATTTTAAAGAAGCAGTATCTTGTGCTTGCTTCAGCAGCACATACACTAAAAGAAGCAGGACTGTGTCACATGGGTTCACCATCAGGTCTGGACTCTGTATCCTTGGGAACCACAAAGTAACGATAGACCTGGAATGTTGTGTCCAGATACTCCTTATCTGAAGCTCTGCACCAGGGCTGGAAATCAAGGCGAGTTCTGTGTCAAAGAAGCTTATGTCCTGCAGACAAATGTGGGAAGATATATTCTTACTGATAGGATCTCAAGCAGCACAGTTTCGCATACATTGTGACTTTTGAGAACAAACTGAATTTAGTGGTGGTTGCTCGATATATAGCTCTATATCAGGAAGTACAGGGGAGTTATAAACTGGGTAAACTGGGGCTAAATTTCAAAAGATCCTCAATATTGGACTGAGATTTGTACTTCATTTTAAAAGTGACCCAGGAAGAATTGAGAAGTTTTGTTTGTTTTGTTCTTGTTTTGGCAACCGGGATTAAATCCAGGGCCTCATGCATGATAAATACCCACAGCAACACTAAGATACACCCCCACCCCAGCCCAAGAATTGAAGCTTTGGAGCAAGGAAATCCCTTTACTAGAATTCATCTTTAAGGTGAATTAGGTATAAGTGTTCAAAGAGAGATCTGTTTGTTTGCCTTTTCTTTTTTTTTTTCTTTTTTTTTTTGTTGGTGTTGTTATTGCAGGATAGAATAAAACAGAGCTTATTTTCAGGTTGAGCAGGAAGAGCTACTGGTGAGATAAAAAATAGATGACACAAGAAAATGCAGACATAAGTAATGTAGTAATACTTGGGGAGGTAGAAAAGAGATCCAAAATCTCAGCTAACCTTGGAAAAGATGTCCCTTCCCCTGATATATGAAAAAAGGGGTTGACCAAAGGCAACTTAGCTCAAAGAAAACTTGTCTCTTGATGACAAGTGTTCAAAACTGCCCCTGCAACAGGAGCATATTGGCTTTACTTAGGATATACGTTTCTTTGGCAAAACAGGAAAGGGGTGATTTATGGAAAATTGTAAAGGGGCTGCAGTACTCCAATATGACCACTTGGTGTCGCCACTGACCGCTGACAGCTTGGAGGTCTCTGGCAGCGGTCCACGTTTCAAAACAACGTATATTTCAAAACAGAAAGAACACTTTATCTTTTGAAAATTACAATACAAAACAGTTATGAAGGTCGGCTTTGAAGCCAGACCGCCTGGCCTCAAAACCAACCAGACTCAGACGTGTATTAGCTGTATTCCCTCATTTGAGTTGCCTGATTTCTCTCTGCTTCAGGATTCTTATCTGTGAAATGGGATAATAGGATTAAGTATATTAACAGATGTAGAACAGACTAAACACTTAAATATTCACTAATATGACTGATAATGAGGAGGGGAAGGGGAAAGGTTCAGACTCCTTTAGCCTTTGGATCCTCAAGTTTAAAAGGAGCTATTTGTGTGGTGAATATAAATGTGTATATGCCTGTCCAGGCAAAGATGGTAGGATGTGGTGCCAGTGAGGCAATGTTAACACTTCAGTCAACAGCTATAGATTCTGTTCTCTTCCCCATGGGCCAGATCACGCTCCACAGAACCTTAGCCCAGCGTCCCGTATGTACATGCACACGGTAAGAAGTGGGTTTGGCCAAAAGTGTGAAGAGAGATCAATATAAACGACTCTTTTGTTGCTCTCCTCCTTCCCCGGGAAATTTGAAAAGAATGTTGTGACCCCTGAGATGGACAAAAGACTGATGATCAAGATCCATTTCAGTTCATAGAAAGCAAAGGGTAAAGGTGATGTGGCCTTTAAAGTTAATTATAAAAAAAAGAATAAGGGGCTGGGGATTTAGCTCAGCAGCAAAAGCGCCTGCCTGGCAAGCGCAAGGTCGTGAGTTCGGTTCCTGGTACCGGAGAAAGACCAAAAAAAAACAAAAAACAAAAAGAATAAAACAGTCAATATTTCAACATAATAAAAGGTAGTGCTTTAGAGTTAGTTTTGCAAAAAAAAAAAAGAAAAAAAACCTCCAGAGCTACAGATCACAATAACACCTGAACATCACAGTTACACCTCATCATTTTGTCTATGACAGTTTGATCTTTGATTTTGAAATCGAAATTGGCATTGCAAGGAGAGGCTAAAATAGTTACATGAGTGCATGGAGGAGCAAAGTATTAAGTGAATGTTTCTTGTACTGTTTTAATTTAATTATTCTACATTTTGTTGAGCCTTTACTATTGTGCCAGACATTGTGCTAGCCCCTAGGAACGCTACAGGCTTTGTTGTTGTTGTTTGTTTGTTTTTATTTTGTTTTCTTTTTATTTTTTGGTGCTGAAGACTGAAGCCAGGATCTCACATGTTGCTAAGCATGCACTCTACCACTAAGAGAGGCTGCATCCCTAGCTAAGATACAAGTTTGATTGACTGACTGATTGATTGACTGATTGATTGATTCGGGACAGGGTCTGGTGTTCTGAACTTGTGATCCTCATTTCTCAGCTTCCTAAGTGCTGAGATTACACGTTTGTGCCACTATACCAGGTTTAAAAATAAAATATCTGGGGTTTTCAAGGAATGCTGGAGATAGTTCTAGAAAAATGGGACAGAATAAAAGAAAATGAAGAAAGTTTTCTAGCTCAGGAGATGTACTGAGGCAGTAAATTAGGAAATTCTGACAATAATAGAGTGATCTGAAATTATTTATAATTGCCCTATACTTGGATAGCTGAGTATCAAAATTAATAACTGGCTTCTATACCAAGACTAGGTAGCTAATCTCATAGTTGGAGAAATATTAATGAAAACAACAGTGAGATACCACTGGCAAAGTATAAAAATATTGACGATATACTGTGTTGACAAAGAGGGGGGAGTGCACTCATAAATTGCTGGTGGGAGCACAGTTCGTCATCAAAGGGCAATGTTGCAATAGCTATAAAAGTTAAAAATAGGCAAGTGGTGGTGCATGCCTGGAATCCCAGCGCTCTGCGTGGCTGAGACAGGAAGACTGCTGGTTTGAGCCCAGCCTGGGCAACTTAACAACTTAGTGAGACTCTGTCTCAAAATAAAAAAAATAAAAGAAACTGGAGATGTAATTCAGGGCAAAGGCCTTGGTTCAATTCCCAGTGTTGATATACATGTGTGTGTGTGTGTGTGTGTGTGTGTGTGTGTGTATATACTATATATATATATATATATATATAATTCTGTTTCTAGAAATTTAAATTCTGTTTCTAGAAATTTATTTATTTATTTTTGGTACCAAGAATCAAATTCACGGCCTCGAGGAGGGAAAGAAGGAGAACTTTTGTACATATGTATATACAGGACAGTTAACATAGTTGTTCCACTGACTTCTATTTCTTTGCTGAAATAAACTGTCAATGAGTCCTTGATTGATCAATATTGCATGCCTCTATCTGTTTTCATGAGAAACCACTTTGAAGATATCAATATGTAATACAACCACCATTGTTAATTTCCTACCACTTTGTTTGTAACGCCGTATTGTCTGTACTGTTCTTTTGCTATTTTGTAAAAGGTTGTCTGTCTGTTAATGTTTTCCTCCTTTTATTTAAAAAAAAAAAAAAAAACAAAACAAATTCATAGCCTCGCGCTTGCCACGTAGGCGCTGTGCAGCTGAGCTATATCGCCGGCCCCAGAAATCTATGTTGTGTCGCAGACATAGGTGTAAGATGCTGTGTGTACAAGATGCTTCACTGCAGCATTGTTTGTAATAGCAGGAAATGGAGAACAACCACGTGTCCCCCAATGGCGGACTGATTAAATAAACAATGGAATATTTATCCAATAGGAAAAGAAGTAGTAAGAAGATTCTTCATGTTCTTATACATAAAATTACCTTTCATGCATAATATGGAAAAAGCAAAATGTAAGCTGTGTACTTTCTCAATTTTGTGCCGTGAAGTATGTACCCTATCCAGTTTTATACTTTTTAAAAGTAATATAGAAAAGCTGTAGAATAACCTGCCAAGGACAGTGAGGACAACACTGAACAGCCAGTTTGTTAGTTTGCTCCTTAGTGCCAGCCACTGAGAGACCCTGTCAGCCTGTGAACGTAGATCAGAAAGTGTGTGAGACTGAACCTGAGACTGCCGCTTGCCCTCCCACAGTCATGCTCTCCCTTTCCAGCTTGGGCGGGCAGAATGGCTCCCGCAAAGAAGGACGGCCAGGAGAAGAAGGGCCGTCCTGCCGCCAACCAGATGGTGACCTGAGAATGCACCATCAACATTCACAAGTGCATCCATGGCGTGGCCTTCGAGCAGCATGCCCCTCCCTCAGAGATCCGGAAATTTGGCATAAAGGAGGTCGGGGAGTCCAGACGTACGCGTTGATACCAGGCTCAACAAAGCTACCTGGGCCAAGGGAAAAAGGAACGTGCCATACAGTGTCGTGTGCAGTTGTCTGCAGAGAAAATGAGGACGAAGATTCACCAAACAAAGTCTGTACTTTGACAATGTACATCCCTGTTACCACGTTCAAAGACCTCCAGACAGTGAATGTAGATGAAAGCTAATTTTCAAATAAAGTTATAAAACTGCAAAAACAAGTGTATGATATGCGAAACACCCTTTATAGTTCTCTAATTAGGTCTAGCATAAGTTTCCAGATGGTTTTCATAAGAAATTTTACTTTTTAAAAATCCCACTTCAGATTGTCCTTTGTGTGAGAGAAGTCCAAGTTCAAGTGCGTCAATTTCCTCTTCTGCCAAATAGGAATAATAAAATGTTCTCCCCTTAACTCTGAAGGTGGTGTGAGGAGAGATGAAGGAGAGATGTGAACGCACAAAGAGGAAAACACTGCAAAAATGATGTATTAGCCGGGCATGGCGCATGTCTATAATCCCAGCACTCGGGAGGCTGAGGCAGGAGAATCTTTGCGAGTTCAAGGCCAGTCTGGGCCACAAAGGGAGCACAAGGCCAGCCTGAAGTGCATAGTGAGACCCTGTCTCCAAAAAAAAGACAAAAAAAAAATGATGTATTAGCCAGGGGTGGCTCATTTTTCCCAAATCCAGTCATACCAATACTTTTTTAAAGTGATAAAAATAAACCACATACCAGCAAAATGAAATAAAAACACAGATATACAAAATACAAACCGAATTCTTTTATGAGTACATTCAACAAACATAAAAGCATCCTGTCAAATTGTTATTAAGGGTTGGAAACACTTACTTGCAACCTCATTCTGGTTTGATATGACCAATCACAAACTGCTGGGTTTAATACATCCCTACTTTTGAGACAGGGTCTTGCTATGTAGTTCATGCTGGCCCTCGAACTCACTGTGTAGCCTGGGCTAGCCTTGAACTCCTGCCGATCCTCCTGCCTCAGCCTCCTGAGTGCTGGGATTACAAACGTGCACCACCAACCCTGGCTGCTCCATCATGTTTGCAGTGTTTTCCAGTTTTCACTGTTTTCGCATTTCTCCCTCCTCTATCCTCACACTCCCTTCAGAGTTAAGAGGAACACTGTATTATTCCCATTTGGCAGAAGAGGAAGTTGAGGCACACAGATTAAGTTATTTCCCTGGTTTGAAACAGCTACCTTCAGAAACCCCAGGTGGTTTCTGTTATTGCATTTTATGGCAGTGACACCAGGAAAGGCTTCCAATCCGACAGAGCCTCCCACAAATTCCAGGTAGTGGAAAAATAACTACCTTGTCTTCCAAATGACTGCAGTTTGTCAGCGGGGTGTGATAGAGCAGAGGGCTAGTTTGGAATCCAGATGTGAGCAAGAGATTTACCTCTCCTTATCTCTAAAGGGGATAATAACAGCTTCCTCACAAAACTGCACTAAGAACTAAATGGGGAAAAGGAAATGTGCAGTCACGTAGCTCAGAAAGAATGATTGCTTAATACTGGGCTTGGGTTTGAACGCCTGCACTGAGGACTCGGTTTGGCACCCGGGTTGCAGGGAATATGTGCTGTCTACTGGTAAAGCACGCAGATCTGGAGAAAGGGTGTTCCCTGCAGGGACAGCTTTGCGGCTCACGCCCTACCTCATTCGGCTGCTTTGCCATGGGGAGTAGAAAGCTTGAAGCCTAATGTTTGCTCCACAGAAAACAGACGAACAGGATTTTATAGATTGTATTTTGTGCTAACCTTACCTCTAGTTCCATTTTATTTTTACTATCGGTGCTTTCCCTTGGCCAGATTACCTGTTTTTATATATTTCTGTAGTTACTTTAAATATCTTTTGAATACTCAAAATAATGATTTGCCTTATCTAGTTTGCTACACCAGATAAAAATCTGACAAAATACTTTCTTTTTTTTTTTTTTTGCTATTGTTGGCCCATTATGTGGGTACCCTTCAGAATCTAAGGAGTAAATAAGCAACGTTAAGCGATAGTGGTGGTAAAAAGCATTCAGATTTAAAATAAAACTTGAATACTTGAACCCTACAAAGGCTGCCACAGTTAGTGCCCAAAAGTATGGGAACGCTGCATTTTGAGGTGATATATTCACTTGTTTATACACTGAATGCTTACTGTGTGTCACACCCAGTTCTCAGTACAGAAAATAAAGCAAAAGGATAAAATCCGTGCCACTGCTGAGCTCACACATTTGCAGGGCCGAGAGTGACGGCAGGTGGTGAACAGATAAAAACTATTGTGTGGTACACACAGAAATGAAGGGCTGTGGGAGAATGAAGCTGCGAAGGGATGTGTGAAGGTGTCCAGAGGGTTACAGCTTAAAACAGAGAAATGAGGAAAGATCTCGAGAGAAGGAGAAAGAGCTTGAGGGAAGTGGGAGGAAAGGCGAGGCCAGGGCCTGAAGGAGGGGAACGCGCAGTGCAGGGTGAGGGAAAGCCAAGGAAAAGCTCTCCGACGGCTGCCTGCCTGGTGTGACTGGGAACGACGGCTGTGATAGAAACAGCGTAGCAAAGAAGACAGCAGACGGCGATGTGGTCAGAGAACTGACAGGGGACCGAATCCCGTCCAACCACATAAGGACTTTGACTTTTGCTCCTGTTTCAGCCATGACTTGGGAGCCATGCATGAGAGGGTTTCCAAAAAAGAGTACAGGGTCTGGCTTTCCTCTTTAAAAGATTGTTCTGGTTACTGAGTTACACAGAGGGACAAAGGTGGAAGGAGAAGCATCAGTTAGGAGGTGACTTCAGCAACCGAGGCAAGAGATAGCAGTAGCTTGGACTGAGGCGATGATAGTGAGGGCGATAAGAGAGGTCAGGTTGTACATGGGTCTCCCAGCTTGCACCGTCAGGATTTGCTGATGGATTGGATGTGGAATTAGAGAAAGAGACAGGTCAAGAATGATTCCAAGGTTTGTGGGTTTAGCAAGCTGGAATAATGAAGGACAAGAGGGTTTGGGGAGGACGGAGATCAGAATTTCAGGGTTTGTTTTTTTTTTAACCCTGTGCTCATTTGTTTGCCTTTTCAAAAACTTCTTTACTGAGAAATGATTTGAAGTTAGCAGTCAGGTTGCAAAATGTAAGCCTGGGGTATAGTTCAGTAACAGAGGGCTTGCCCCGCATGCACGAAGCCCTAGAACAGAACAGAAAAACAAAGTTGCAAAAGAATGTTTTTTTTGAGATAGGGTCTCACTGTGTAGCCCAGGCTGGCCTGGAACTCATGACCCTCTTATCTCAGCCTCCCAGAGTGCTGGTATTATACGTGTGTACCACCACATCCAAAAGTTGCAAAATTTGAAGAAATACAAAAAACACACATATAGCCTTTACACAGACTCATCCATGGTTAATATTTTTCTCTTTTTTAAAGTTTTATTTTATTTTTAACTGACACAGAATAAGTGTGATACTTCATACAGGTGTACATTGTGCACCAAATCAGGTGAACAGTTTTCAACATTTTAAAATTTAAAATACATATTGGATACTCATGTGGACATATTGAGCACAAACTATAATATAAGGCAAATGTTTTGGCCAGAGATATACATTTGAAAACTAACAGCAGATGGTATTTAAAGCCATAACAGGCTGGGTTTGGTGGCACATGCCTGTGATTCCAGCACTTGGGAGGCTGAGGCAGGAGGATCTTTGTGAGTTCGAGACCAGCCTGGGCTACAATGTAGGAGGGAATGGCTGCCAGTTACCTGCATGTTTCAAAACAGCTAATAGGAAGGATTTTAAATGTTTCCATCCCAAAGAAATGATGTATTATCCTAATTTAATAATTACCCTTTGTATGCATGTTGTATACACATATATACTGTATGTTACTTTTTTTTTTTTTTTTGTCTTTTTGAGACAGGGTCTCGCTAAGCAGTTCAGGCTGACCTTGGGTTCACTTTGTAGCCCAGGCTGGTCTCTAACTCACAAAGATCCTCCTGCCTCAGCCTCCCAAGTGCTGGGATTACAGGCATGTACCACCATGGCCGGCCTTTATATGTTACATTATACATCACGCATACGTATAGTTACTTTGTGCCGATTGAAAATACTGTATTTAAAATAAATTTTTTAAAATTTAAGAAAGAATAAGTGAAAAAGGAGGTAGTGATTAACTGAATCAAATACTACTGGTGGGTCAAGTAAAATGAGAGAGAGGTAATGAAATCCTCCTATGCCTCCTGCTAATAAAACTCTCTGGACATTAACTATAAAGTGAACTAAGATGATTCTGAAAGACGAATTGAAGGCAGATCTACCAGGAGGTTGGAATCTGAGGAATGGCAGAGTGCTTGGGTGCAATCAGTGCAAGCCTAGCAGAGATCTTAAATCTTCTCAATAAGAACAAAGTGCCTCTTCTGTCCCATAGTGAAAACAAGGTAGGGAACATAGTCTTCCATCTCCAAGTAGCATAACAAGGCACTGTTCCCTTCCCAGTATGGTATCAAGGGAGGCCAGTGAAAACAGCAGATTTAAATAAAAACAAATATCACTTGTCATAACAAGAACCAGAAGAATCTCAAGTAAGAGAAAACAGTCATCAGACACCAAGGCCCATGTAACACAGATGTTGGAGCTATATTTACCAGGATTTTGCAGCATCCAATGCAAAAATGCTTCAAAGAGCAATTATCAACAGGCTTAAAATGAACGGCAAATAGTATCAGCAAAGACATAAATGATGCAAAGAAGAGCCAAATGGAAATGTTAGAAACAAAAATTACAGCAATTAATGTTTGAAATCTCATTAAATGAGCCAAATAGCAGAATGGAGAAGATGGAGGAAATAGTGCACAAATTAGAAGACAGAACTATAGAACTGCGCAGTTTGAACATACAGAAAAAGACTGGATTTAAAAAATGAACAGCACCTCAGGAGCCTATGGAACTATGTCAAAGATCTACTATTCGTATGCTTGAAGTGCTGGAGAAGGAGGAGAAAATGAAGGGCTTAAAATGTACTTGAGCAAATAATGATTGACACTTTCCAAAATTTGGAAGACTCGTCTACAGATCTAATAGCTGAACAAAACCTGAACAGAATAAACCCCCCGGAAACCCATGCCAAGATACAGCAAACTTTTCAAACTAAAGACAAAGAGAATATCTTAAAATCAGAAAACCAAAGAGATACATGCAAGCCTATGTTTATTGTGTCACTATTCTCAACAGCTAAGATATGGAATTTACCTAAGTGCCTATCAACAGATGAATAGGTAGTAAAATGCGGTGTGTATACACTATGGAATATTATTCCGCCGTAATGAATAATGAAATCCTGCCATTTGCAACAAAATGGAGGAAATGGAGGGCTTTATGTTGAGTGGAAGAAGCCAGATGACAGATAAACAAGTATCACGTGCACTCTTTTATAAATGGAAGCTTTAAAAAAAGTCAATCTGCCCTACAATGAATGCAATCAATATGCAGGACAAATATGTCCTAATAAAAAAGTCAATCCCAATGTAGAATAGCAATAATAGATTCTGGACAGAGGAGTGGGAGAGTGCAAAAGAGGAGACCGGATTTGATCGGTGCGGACTGTATGCCTGTGGGGAAATATCATGTGGAAACCCACTCTTGTACAAAGAATATGTTAATCAAAATAAAATAACTAGAAAAAATAAGTCATTTCCACCTCCAAAAGAATCTTGAAAGCAACAACCGAGAAATGACATTTACCTGGGGCTGGGGATTTAGCGCAGCGGCAAAAGTGCCTGCCTGGCAAGCGCAAGGTTGTGAGTTTGGTTCCCGGTACCGGAGAAAAACCAAAAAAAAAAAAAAAAAGAAATGACATTTACCTAGAGGAGAAAAACAATTAGAATAAAGATATATTTTTCATCTGCAATCCTGCATGCCAGAGGGAGTGGCATAAGTCTTTTCGGGTGCTGCAAGAATTGAACATACACTCCAACTTGAACAGTAAAAGAAAACAAAAAATATTAAAAATGAGCAAAAGATTCTCTGAAGCGAATATACGATTGACCAATATACATACAGAAAAGATGTCCAACATCACTAGCTATTAGGGAAATGCAAACTAAAACTACAGTGTATCATCACTGCACATCTCCCAGACCAGCTAAATCAAAAAGGAGGTATAATACTACATGCTGGCATGGATGCAAACGAACTGGATGCTTCACACATTTCTGGTGGGATTGTAAAATGGTACCGCCACTCTGGAATGCATGACAGTACGCCTCCAGAAACAATATAGCAGTTTCTGAAGCGAAACATACACTTACCGTGGAACAAACTCAAGGCTGTGTGTGAGAAGGAACAGACGGACTCCTCACTGCTCTGTGTCACCACAGTGGCCGCCTGGTGTCAGGCATTGGTCAAAGAGCTTCTTGTGGCTCCTGAGGGCCAGTGAGCCGACCAACATGATCTTATAGCACCCGGCTGCACATGCACTAGATGAGAAACCTGGACGATTTCAACCTGGCCAGAAAGTCATGAGGGGCATCTCATACTATACTACTTGGGAGAGAGCAAAATATCAAGCCTCATGTCCCAGGATGCCAAGACCCTGAGGTGCATAGTATGGACTCCATGGTGTCCTGATGTCTAACTGAGACTGAAACTTCACCAGTATATATGTACCTGCCAGTTGCTAAGGAGACTTTTGAGAGACAAGTGCTTGTTGTGCTAGGCAGGCTTCCCTGTGAGCATCTGCACGAACGCATTCTGGCCAAGGAGCTCAGCAAGAACTCCGTGGCGTGGGAGACGGATTAGATGCTCCTGGGCTAGTGAAGGCCTATGATCAGCTGCAGATGTTGCATAAAATGAAGAACACCGTGCTGCCCCACCATACTGGCTTCAACCCTTCCACCTACCAGATGCTTCCCATAGACCATTGCATGTGTAAAGGTCATGGTACCGAGAGTTCTCCATGAAGAGCTGCTCACCCACTGCATTTGACCTCAGCACCACGGAGCACAGCTAGGTGGCCAAAGAAGATTGGCTCCACACTTGACATTGTCCTGGATGATCTCTTCAAGACCTGCGGTGCCTCCGTCAGGGCCTGCGGATGCTGCTGCTGCCCCTGTGCACTGCCTCCCCGCTGCCTTTTTGCACATAAACATAGGGAAAGGAAGGGAAGTGGGAGGAACGAGAGAGACATCCATTAACAAATGAATTTCAAGGACATTATGGTGAATGCATGAAAGCAAGCTCAAAAGGTCACATATTATAGGATTCCATTCACACATTTTCTAAATCAGAAAATTACAGAGATGGAGAACAGATTAGTGGTTGCCAGGGGCCAGGGCTGGTGGGCGGGAGGGGAGTGGGCGTGGCTAGAAACACAGCAGGAAGATGTCTGTGGCAGTGGAACAGACCTGTATCTTGATTGCTGCCAGCTTACATAGAAATCTACATATTTTTGCAACTTCTTGAGGATCTCTGTTTCCAAATTAAAAGTTGAAAAGAACGGGAAAAGAGAAATTACAGACATTGCATAAAGACAATTCTAGAGAGGTATTATGCTGTAAAAGGGAGCAGAGAAATGGGGTGGATAGTGAGCAAAGGTTGGTGACTCAAAGGAAAAAAATTTAAAAATTTTAATGGGAGTAATAGCATAATTGAAGCTGATGGGAAAGAACCTGTAGAGGGAAAAGAGGAGGAAATTGCCAAAAGGAAATGGGAACTCACAAACAAGTGGGGGGTTGGGCTTATAGGAGCAGGGACAGTTCATCCACAGTAACAGTGGAAAGGGTGTATGTGCAGAGTTAAGTGGGCGAGTACATGCAGGGGTAGAAATTTGTGAGCTTTGTTTTCTGGTTGCCCTTATTTTCTCAGTGAAGCCAGAAGCAAGGTCAGGGGCTGAGAATGAGGATGTGTGCAGGGGTATTACAGGTTTGAAGGGAGAAGAGAAAGTACGAAATAGTTGTCTAGGAAACCAGCAGAGTAAATGGACTAGGATAATATTCTGTGATTTCCTGGCAACATTAAGTTCCCACTTGAGGTTCACGGTCTTGAATTTAAAGTGAGAGTGTCATTTTGTGTTTTTCTTGGGGGATGTAGGAAAGGAGTAGGAGTCACTGGCAATGACAGGGAGCAAGGGGCTGCAATTAGGAGGAGGTAAAATCGGAAGAGGGCATTCCAAGGGGTTGAGAGGCTAGTGTGTTGGAAGGATCAGGTATTGATATATTGGGATCAAAAAGAATGACAGAGGGGCTGGGGATTTAGCTCAGTGGCAAAAGCACCTGCCTGGCAAGTGCAAGGTCGTGAGTTTGGTTCCCGGTACTGGAGAAAAACCAAAAAAAAAAAAAAAAAAAAAAAAAATGACAGAATTAATTGGAGAGAGGGAGAGGGAGGCAAAAGTTAAAATATTGGAGAAACTGGAAGGACACCCGAGCTTCTGCAGGCAATAACAAGGTAGGAAATTTGCTAATATATTCAGAGATAGAAAATTGGGGCTGGGGATATAGCTCCATGGCACAGGGCCTGCCTGGCAAGCAAAAGGTTCTGA
>NW_004955543.1:1008941-1062870 GCF_000276665.1 Chinchilla lanigera | reverse complement strand
AAAAAAAAAACTAAAAAAAGAAAGAAAGAAAATCACAGATGGCGATTTTTAGGAAAGAGAAAGGGAAAACAATGTGATAGCAACAGTGAAGGACCTTAGGCTGAGAGGTCTGTGGATCCTTGGATAGATCCAGATTTTAGTGAAATCAAGAAGGTGAGGGGGAGCTGAGTACAGTGGAGTATACCTGTAATCCCAGCTAGTCAGGAGGCCGAGGCAGGAGAATCACAAGTTTAAGGCCAGCCTGAGCAATTTAGCAAGCTACTGTCTCAAAATAACATAGTGTTCTTAAAGGGCTGAAAGTATAGTTCGGGGGTAGAGTGCTTGCCTAGCACGCATGAATCCCTGGATTTCATCCCCAAAGATGTTCAGGTACCACAAAGATGAAGGGAACATTCAGCAAGCAGAGAAAGGGTACAGCAGATTTTGCTGATGATTTTGTGTTCTCAGAAAGGTGACTATATATTTTCTGGTCCTGAGACCCTTTTGAGAATGGTAGACATGAAACTGAGCAGGACAGTGACACACCGCACATCAGCTGAAACTGTCTTGGGCAAACAAGGACCATGGTTTTAGAGAATACAATAGAAGGATTTCAGGATCCGAAGAAAACTAAGAGGTAGAGATAGGTTAAGGAAACACACAAAGCTGTGTGTGGGGGTGTGAGCTCAGAACAGAAGGCACTTGTGTGGTGACCAGGGAGTCCCAGAGCTCTTGTGGTGACTCACCTTAGCAAAGTTAAATGGCATAAAGGACTTAGCTCTGTGATCTTAAGCAGATAGTCATGGCCATGTGAGTGCTTAGGACAAGTGGGTAGGTGCTCAAGGCTTAGCTTCCCTCCTACTGGTGCGGATACAGAGTCCCAGAGGAATGGAGTTGTATTACTAAACAATGACAGCAACTTATTTTCTAGCCCACTGGAAGAAAACCTTCATCTTTCTGAAACTCTTCATGTTTCCAGTGTGAAACATTTTAGGAACTAGAACTAGATTGACTACAATGAGGAAATTCATGAACCTAACTGTGAGAAGGTGAAGATGGCAGAGACAAAGGACTAAGTGGAGTCCACGCCAACACTGTATATAGAGTTGATAAGTTGATGTCATTGATCTCATTGAAGTAATAGTGGTCATCAGAGGCCTGAAGGCAAGCAGGAAGAGGTGTTAAAGGTAGGTTAGTCAGCAAGTATAAAAATATACTTCTGAACAATACCTTCTAGTGTTCTATAGCAGAGTATAATGAGTATAGTTAACAGCAATTTATTGTACCTTTCAAAAGAGCTGGAAGAGAAGATTTTGAATGCTTCCAGCACAAAGAAATGATAAATGTTCAAGGTGATGGACATTAGTCTACACTGATCCTTACACACTGTATACATGCGCTTTGCATTGTACCTCATAAATACATGCACTTATGTGTCCATTTTAAATTTAAAAAAGTAAAAAATACCAAGCCAAATAGGAAAAAGTGTAGAGCAAACTACTTAGATCTAAAACCCTAAGTGCACAGGAACGCAAAGATTAAGATGGTGCTTAAGAACTCAAGAGCTTAGTTCTTCTTCTGTTTTGGGTTTTTTATTTGTTTGTTTTTATTTGTTTTTTATTTTTGATGCTGGATATTGAACCTAGGGCCTTGCACATACCAGGCAACTACTCTGCCACTGAGCAACACCCCAACCATTGTGTTAATTTTTTATTTTGAGACAGGGTCTCACTAAGTAGCCCAGGCTGGCCTCCAACTTGCAATCCTCCTGCCACAGCCTTCCAAGTAACTGAGATTACAGATCCGCACCCCAGCTTCTTTTGACTTTTCTATGCTCATTCTCCAGATGAGTTATCCAGTCTCACGGTTTCAATTGCCATCAATAAGCCAATCCTTCCAAACTTATCTGGGCCTAACTTCTCTGCTAGACTTCCCACCGCATGTGTAACTGCCTTCTTGGCATCTCAGCTTCAAAATAGATATTAAACATTCAACCCCCATTTTTCTTCAGATCCAGCTCCCATCCAACATGTCTCATCTCAGCTGTTGGAAAACTATCCCTCCAGTTACGTGAGCCAAACTATCTTGGCCATAAATTTAAACCTCATTATACCCCAAACCTCCTTGACATTTTCCTCACAACCCATATCCAAACTACATATTAGCAAATCCTTTGCTTTCTCTTCAAAATATGCCCAGAACTATATCACTTCCAGCCTTCACCACTACCACACTGTTCCTAGACATCATGCTCTCTCACCTGGCTTATTGCAATACAGTATTCTCCTAACTGATCCTGATTCTACCCATGCCAGTCTATAGTCTACCTGCAAAACAGAAGTAAATGATCTGTTTATAACACAAATCAAATTATGCCACTACTCTGTTCAAAACCCTTCAATGGCATTCCCACGTCACTCAAATCAAAATCTGTATTACTTATGAGGGCCTATAAGAAGGTGCTCTCTGATCTATTCTGTTCATAACTATAACTTCAACTCCCATCATTTTCTGCCTCATCCACTCCTCTAGCCACAGTGACTCTATGTTTCTGTTTTTAGACCTTCCATCCTCTTCCTACCTCAGGGCCTTTGCACTTGCTTTCTCTCTCTCTCTCTCTCTCTCTCTCTCTCTCGCTCGCTCGCTCGCTCCCAAATATCCCCTTGGCAAGCTCGCTCCCTTCATCTGGGTCCCTGTCATATGTACTCACCTTTCCTTCTACTACCCTTTCTCGATACTACCCGCTTCATCATGTATTCCCTTAACATGTTTTTCTTCCAGCACTTTTTACATGAAGGCTAGAACTTTGTTTTGTTTGTCACTACATCTCTAACAGCATGAAGGACAGTATCCAGAATATTTTGATAAAATGGAGACAAAAGTAAAAATAAATAGATAGACCAAAATAAATTTTAAATGGGATAATTTATATGTCTCTTAAATAAAATTCTGGTTTTAGATTTATTCCTAGATACCTTATAGGTTTTATTCTATTGGAAATGAGAGCTTTCTTTAAAATTACATTTTAACTAATGGCTGCTATGTGGAAACTACTGTTATATATGTGTGCATGTTTTATATATGTATATACATAGCAACATTGATCAATTCTCTTATTCTAATAGTTTGTTTACAGATTCTCATAGAATCTTTAAACAACCATATCATTTATAAGTTCTAATTTTATCTTCTTCTTCTTCAATATTTGTTCCTTTTTTAAGCATCTTAATATGTGCATTGAAACTTCCAGTATCATGTTGGATAATAATGGTACCAGGTTTCTGTAAGTTTTGAATGGACATTCCTTTTCACTTCTATATTGGTTCTCTTTTGTTGTTTGTTTATATTTAAATTATGAATATGTGATAATTAATTGCTTTTCTTCCATTAAGATAATGTACCTTTTCTCCTTTTTATCTAATAATATGGCAAATTACAATAAGAGTTTCTAACTAAGCCACTCTTGAAGTAATGGGTTAAATACTATTGTTCATGTTTTTTAAATGGTTATTAGAGAATAAATCTGCTTGCACTTTAGCTAGGAGTTTTCATGTATACTTACAATCAAGCTTGGCATAGAAATTTTTCGTGTACTGCCTCAATTAGGTTTGGTCACCAAGATCATTCTAGCTTCAAAAAATATATAAGGTTTCCCTGGTCACTAGGAAAGTTGGTATTATATAGTTTTTTGAAAGGTGGCTTGAGAAAGTTATGAGAAAATCATTTGGCCTTCTTTTAGAGGATTTTTTTTACCTCCACTTTGACATATATAACTGTTACTGGTCTATTTAGCTTTTGAAAGTTATATTTTGGCTACAAGTCCTTTGTTGAATGAGGACTTGCAAATATTGGCTCTCAGTCTTCAGCTTGTATTTTTATTCTCTCAACAGTGTCTTTCCAAAAAACAAAAGATTTTAATCTTGGCAAAGTCCAACTTATGAATTTATTTTTTATGGATCAATTTATTTTTATGGTATTATAGATACAATATGTGCCTAGCCCAAGATTTATTAAAAAATATTTTCCACTATATTTTCTTCTAGAATTTTTATAGCTTTAGATTTTTCATTTAGGCCTATAACTACTTTGAGTTAATGTTTAAAAATGCAAAGAGACATGCAACAAAATTTATTTTTGCATATGAATACCTAATTATTTAAGAATCATTTGTTGAAAGTGCTGTTCTTTTGCGAATGAATTGCCTTTGCATCTTTGTGGAAAATCAATTCTGTAGGCCTATATTTGGAATCTGTATTCTGTTCCATTGATCTATTTATCTATATTCATGACAGTACCACAATGTCTTGATCACTATACCTTTATAATAAATCTTGAAGTCAATTGCTGTAAGTATTCCAACATTCTTCTTCTTTTTTCAAAAGTGTATTTAACTATTCTAGATGTTTGGAATTAAGACATGAATTTTAGAATCTGTTTGTTGATTTCTACCAAAAATTCTGGTGGAATTTTGAGTAGGAGTGCATTGAATTTATATATCAATTTCGGGACAACTGATGTCCTAACAATATTAAATCTTCAAATTCATGATCATGATATATGTTTCAATTTGTGTAAGTCTTTTGTAATTTCTTTCAGCAAGGTTTTTTAGTTTTTGGTGCACAGATCTTGCACATATTTTGTTGGATTTTATTTCTAAGTATTTTATATATTGTGATGCAGTAGTAAATAGAATACATTTTTAAGTTGAGTTTCTGATATTTTGCATATAGTATATGGAAATGTAATTGATTGTTGTATATTGATTTTATACTCAGCAATATTGCTCATTTATTAGTCCTAGCAACTCCTGCCATGGACTCAGGATTTTCCACATAGACTGTCACATCAGCTGAGTATCAACAGAATTTTACTTATTTCCTACTCTGTATACCTTTACTTTCTTTGCCAAGCTCTGTTATACTTTACTAAGACCTCCAGTAAAATAATGAATATAAGTGGAGAGCAGATATCCTTTCCTTCTTTCTGATCTTAGGGGTAAACATTCAGTCTTCATCATAAATAAGATACTATGCATAAAGTTTTGTGGATGGCCTTTAGCAAGTTGAAGAAATTTCCTTTTTTCCTAGTTTGTTGAGGATTTTCATCATGAAGGGATGTTAAATTTTGTAAAATGCTTTTTGTGAATCTACCAAAACACTATGGTTGTAATTTTTTTCATGTTTTAACATGGCGAATTACATTGTTTGGTATTCAAATGTTAACTCCTTGTATTCTTGGACTATATCACTCGCTTATGATGTAGTTGATGATTTGCTAAAATTTTGTGATGAGTATAGGTTGTAGTTTTTGGTTTGATTTTTTTTCTTTTTTTCTTTTAAAGGGAAAAGAACAAAAACAAACTAACAAAGACATAAGCAAAACAACACAAAAACAATAAAAATGATACAGAATTTCAAACAAGGTGATAGGAAATTAACAATGGTTGTTGTATTACATATTGTTATCTTCAAATCGGTTACTCAGATAACCAGATATAGGCATGTAAGATTGATCAAACAATTAAACATTAACTGTTCCTTTCAATAAACTAATAGAAATTAGTAGTACAATTATCTTACTTATCTTGCAATGACATGGTACTCTACATGGAAGACCCCAAAAACTCCACCAAAAGACTCCTAGAATTAATAAACAAATTTAGTAGCATAGCTGGATACAAAGTCAACACTCAAAAATCAATAGCATTCCTATACAAAAACAACAAACATACTGAGAGAAAAAATAAAGAAACAATACCAATCACAATAGCACCCAAAAAATTGAAATACTTAAGAATCAATCCAATAAAGGAAATAAAAGATGTATACAGTGAAAATTACAATACTCTGAAAAAAGAGATCAAAGAGGACTTCAGAGAATGGAAAGATAATCCTTATTCCTGGATAGGAAGAACCAACATTGTGAAAATGGGTTTGGTTTTTTTTAAGTCTTTTCTTTCTCTTTTTCTTTGCAGTACTGGAGATTGAAGCCAGAGCCTTGAAAAGATGAAGGCAAATGCTCTACAACTGAGCTACATTCTCAGCCCTTTTAATTTTATTTTAAAACAGAGTCTTGCTAAGTTGCCCAAGCTGGCCTCAAACTTGTAATTCTCCTGCTTCAGCCTCCCAAATAACGGATAACAGGCTTATGCCGCCTCACCCAGCAAGTTTTGTTTTATTTTGTTCTTTGCTATGAGACTAATGCTAACCACATACTATTAATTAGAAGTGTTTCCTCATCTATATTCTGAAAAATTTTGTCTAGAATTTGTCTATTTGTTCCTTAAATGGTTGGCAGAATTTATTAATGAAGCCATCTGTTCCATGAATTTACTTTGTGAAAAGGTTTGTAAATAAAAACTCAATTTCTTTTTCAGTAATGGGTCTGTTCAGTTACCTGCTTTTTCTCGAGTGAGTTTGGCAGTTTGTTTCTTTCAGATAATTTGCCCATTGTTTTCTATGTTGCTGGATTTATTGGCATCAAGTTGTTTTTAACATTCTCTCATAATCCATTTAATGTTTCTGGGATCTGTAGTAATATTCCTCCCTTTTGTTCTTCATACCAGCAAACAGTATCTTCTCTTTTTTCACCCTGGTCATTCTGGATAGATATTTAAGAGTTGTTTTGATTTTTTCAAGAAACCTGCTTTACATTTCATTGATTTTTTTTCTATTTCATATTATAGTGATTTTTGCTCTATTACTTACTATTTCTACTCATCTGTGCTATGTGTGTTTGAATTTATTCTTTTTCTCTGGTTCCCTATGATGGATGCATTGGTCATTTATTTGGGACCTTTCTGTTTTTGTAATGTAAATGTTTGGTGCTATAAGTTTCCCTCTAAGCACTGCTGTAGATTTCACCCTTATAATTTAATATGGCATATCCTCTTTTTTTTTTTTTTTGAGACAGGGTCTGATTATGCAGTTCAGGGTGGTCCTGAACTCACTATGTAGCCCAGGCTGGCCTCGAACTCGTAACAATACTTCTTCCTCGGCCTCCAGAGTGCTGAGATTGCAAGAGTGCACCACCACATCTGCCTCATATTCTCATTTTCATTCAGGTCAAAATGCTTTGTAATTATTTCTGTAGTTTCTTGATTTTAAAATCAAGAGTTTTTTTAAGGAAAATATATATTTATACACTTTTTGGTTTCTTCATTTCTTTATGTAGACTGGTATTATCCTTCTCCCCAAACAACTTCCTTTAGCATTTCTTGAGGCATTGGTCCACTAGTAATAAATTATTTTAGCTTCTGTGCATCTGCAAAGGTTTTAATTTTTCTTTTTTGTTTTTGAAAGTATTTTGGCTAGTCATAGAATTTTAATTTAATGGGATATTTTTCTATCCTTCCTTACAAATGTTGCTTTGCAATCTTCCGGCTTACACCGATTCTGATGAAAAATATTGCTACCATTTTTGTCTTTGTTCCTCTGTATATAATGTGTTTTTATAGTTCCTTTTAGGATTTTTAATTTACCACTTCTTTTCTTTATGTCTTCCCCCCTTTTACGTATGTATGTATGTATGCATGGATGGATGGATGGATGGATGGATGGATGGTTTTGGTGGAGCTAGGGATGAAACCCAGGACATCATGCATGTTAAGTACTCTGTTTTGAGTAACTTAATTTTGACATCTTCATACTTCTAATGGTTGCAGACTGTTGAGTTTCTTAGATTTGTGGGTTTACATATTTATCATATTTAGGGAAATTTTGCCCATTCCTTTTTCTAATTATTTTTCTTTGCCTTCGTTTCTCTGCTCCCCAGGAACTACACATACATTAGGCTGTTTGCATTCATCCCCAGCTCACTAATTTTCTGTTCATTTATTTTCTGATTTTCCTGTAGGTTTCTTTTGGGATCATTTTTATTGCCTGCTGTCAGTCAGGTTCACTAATCTTTTCTTCCTAGTCCTTACTTGCTCCCATCTCCTAATCTTTTTTTAATTGCAGGATCTAATCTACTGTTAATCCTATCCCATGTATTTTATATCATAGACATACTTTCATCTCTGTGAGAACATTGCATATCTTTTTTATATATTCTGTCTTTCTCCTTAGTGTGTTTATACATTTCTCTACATGTCTGGAATACAGTTGTTTTAATATCCTGCTGTACGTATTCTATCATCTCAACCATTTGGGGATCTGTTGCTATTGATTTTTCCCCATTTTACCTGTCTCTTTGCAAATCTGATGATTTTTTAATTGAATGCCAAATATACTGTATTTTATGTTGTTTGATACTGAATTTTTGTATTTTAACACGTTTTAGCTTTTTCTGAGATGCAGTGACATTGCACAGAAGGAGTCTGATGCGTCTGGAATTTGCTTTTAATCTTTGTAATGGAAATCTGGAAAGGCAAACAAAAACAAAATTGAATTTTCCCTGTTACCAAAAAGGGAAAGAGATATTTTACTGCAATATTTTCCTGAGGAACCTAGTACTATCTTTGCAGATCCTTCCTCTTTCCCTTTGATATGTATGTAAATCTTTTTAAAATCTAAACAAGCCTCTTGACAGCTTTGTAACTAAGAACTGTTTTTCTTAAGGGACTTGGGAGCCAACTCTTTGAAATGTGAACATTGAAGGAGAAAGCAGCTCTATCTCCCTGTCATCCGGGGAGTTTACCCTGGATGTCTTGCTCTAAGCTGTAAGCACCTGCTTGTCATAAGATAGAAGTTTGATTTCAGATAAAGGCAATTATCTAGCACAGATGCTTATTCCAACTACTGGGTGAACTTAGGATGAACTATGAAAGAATGCAGAGTAGTCCCCCCTTATCAGCCTGCATGCATTCCAAGACCTCGTGTGGATGCCTGAAACTGTGGGTAACACCAAACCTTACATGTATATTTCCTATATATTTTCCTATGCATAGTACCAAACCCTATTTATTTTTCCTGTACATAACTATGTTAAAGTTTAATTTACAAATAATGTACAATAGGTGATTAACAACATAACAAAATAGAAAAATTATAACTGTATAATGTAATAAAAGTTATTTAACAACTATAAATTGTTTATTTCTGGAAATTTCCATTTAAATATTTTGGACCACTGTTGACCTTGGGTAACTAAAACCATGGAAAATGCAAGCACAGGTAAGGAAAGGATTATTGTGCAGCCGTTCCCTATGTCAGAGAGGGATTGATCTCAAAACCCTCCCCCAGAATACCAAAATCTGCAGATGCTCAAGGGGTGTCACATTTGCATATAACCTTGAAGTCATCTGTAGATTATTTATAATACCTGATGCTGTGTAAACACTTGTTATGCTATACTGTTTAGGGAATAAAGACAAGTAAAAGCAGTCTGTATAGGTTCAGTACAGACACAGCCTTTTTCTTCAAAATGTTTTCAATTTGCTGTTGGTTGAGTCCACAGATGTGAAATCCCCAGATTTGAGGGTTGTTGGTATAGGTAATGTTATTGTCAAGCAATCTTATACAAGGGCAATTTATCATTTGTCTTAAAAATGTGTGTGTGTGTGTTTGATACAGTAAATACCAAAGAATTGGATTATTTCTGTCTGCAATTCACTGGCATCAGTCTGGTTTAGTGTTTATTCAATCATAAAGCTAGGGCTGGGGATATAGTTTAGCAGCCCAGGACCCACCTGGCAAGTGCAAGGTCCTGAGTTTGATTCCTGGTACAGAAAAAAAAAAGTTAAATAAAAAAACTATTTGCTTTCTTTCTATATTTACCGAGATTATATCCTCAGTTGGCATGAAGTTTTAGTTTCTCCCAACAGATCTGAGCAGCAGTTTAAGGCTAATATCACCCTGCACTGAGGCAATACTCTCTGAAAATACGCTATCTAAAGCTCTGGTCCTATTAGAGCTGCAAAATTTGTTCTGCATGCTGCTGTCTTGTGATTCATTCCCCAGCCTTGGGTAATATTTCTGCGTGTCTGTGCTGATTAGTGCTCTGCCTAAGACTGGAAGAGACCCTGAGCATATTCTGAAGTGCGCTCTCTCTCTCCCCCCACCCCCTTCCCTCTCCCTCACTCTCTCCCTCTCTCCTCCTTTTGCTCTCTCCTCTCTTCTCTTCCCCTCTCCCCAGATCTATTTCTCCATCATCCTTACCTTACTCTATAAATCTAATAATCTTGTCCTCTCTTAAATTCCTTTTACTTTTTCCAGATTTATTGAGGGTTATAATTAATAAAATTTGCATTTTAAAGCATGTAACATGATGTTTTGATATACGTATATATTACAAAATAATTACCATACAGCAAGCTAGTTAATATATTCATCACCTCATAGAATTATGGTGTGTGAGCATGTGTGTGTAACACTTGAGCTTAAATTCCAAGTATACAGTACATATACTTAGTATGTACTGGTCAATATAGTAGGTGTCCAGTATTCACTTCTGTCTCCTTTATTCAGGGAGACTGCTGCCAGAGTCTTAATAGACTCTCCCTGGCTGGGCTGTGACCTGTAAAGTCCCTCCAGGCAGCAAGCCAAGGTGATCCTAGGCTCAATATGTTTGGTTTCATTCTTTTAAGAATTAGTGTCTTATGCCACCTGATGTCCAATGTCTGAAAACAATTGTTTTATGTAATTCATCCATTTTTAGTTGTTTAAAGCAAGAACATAAATTTAATTCTTTTTACTTCATCATGAATGCGAGAAAATCCTTTTGTTTTCTTTTAACCATGTTTTCTTATTTTTTCCCTCCTTTAATAATTCTCTTGATCACTTTGAAAAGACCCCCATCTATTTCTCTAATGATTTGGAAGCTATTTGTCATATCCCTTTTGTTTTAAAGGTGACTATTCTTTCAGCCCATTGTCCTGAACAAATGGTAAATTTCCATGCCATATTTCTGGAACTGTGGGTGAAATTTCATTAGTTTGCTTTGTACAAAAGAGTGGCTCATCGCTTAATGGATGGAACTCAGTTCTTGCTTCATGGGATCATCTTCTATCTCTAAACATGTATTAAAACTCCTGTCCCTAAAATGTAATGGTTATCTAACTTTTTCATCTCGTGACCCATTGACACAAATCTGTTCTGGGTAGTGTGGAGTAAGCAAATGCCATAATATCTTTCGCACTAAATCCAGCTGTAAACCTAGACAGAATACATGGGGTAGCTATTAGAGTATTATGAAAGTAAGTAGGAGAGAATGGGTTGGGAAAGAAGGCAGTTTTCATATTACCACTGAATTATCAATGAATTTACCGCTTTATTTCCTCTGCCAGGATTGCTATGGGCTCATGCAGTCCAAAACCCAAAACTGTATACTAAAATCTCCAAAGTGCTGATGAAAGAGATTAGTGAAGGCCTAAGTAAATGTAAGCTCACGTTATGTTCATGAGTTGGAAGATCCAATGTAATAAAGTTACCAATTCTCCCCAAGTTAATCTATATGTAACACAGTTACAATCAGAACCAAGCATTATTTTTGTTGCTATTGCTAAGCTGGTACCAAAATGTTTATGAAAACCAAAAGAAAAATAGTACCTAGGAAAATCTGAAAGAGTATAATAAAGCTGAAGTAATTACACTACTTGATTTTATTTACTATTACTTACTACGAAGATATAGAAATCAAGACAATGTGCTACAGACCAAGGGACCCATATATAGATCAGTGCAGAATACAGAGTCCAGAAATAGATCCACACCAGTATAGCCATTTGATTTTGTTAATGGTACAAAAGCAGTTCAGTGGAGAAAGGATAATCTTTTCAACAAATGAACAAATGGTATTGAGATAACATAAAGAAGCAACCCAAATGTCCATCCACTGAGGATTAGATAAGAAAATTGTGGTACTTTTATATAATGGGATATTACTCGGCTGTAAAGAAAGATAAACTGAAGGCTTTTATAGGTAAATGGTCACAACTAGAGACCATACTCATAAGTGAAATAAATCAAACATACATGTGCAAGCACCACATTGTTTCACTAGTGTAAAACCTGAAAGAGTTAATGTAAACCAGGAGATATGATAGACATTGTGAATTGATGGGAAAGCACTCAAAGGTAAAGGGCAACTGGGATGTGGGAAAAGAGAAGGGAAAGGAAAAAGTGTGTATGTATGTATATGCAGGATAGTCAACATGGCTGTTCTACTGTCTTGTATTTCTTTACTGAAAGAAACTGTCAGTGAGTCCTTGGTTGATCAGCATTGCATGTCTATATCTGTTTTCATGAGAAACCACTTTGAAGATATCAATATATAATACAACAAGCATTGTTAATTCCCTGCCACTTTGTTTGTAACTCTGTACTGTCTGTACTGCTCCTTTGCTATTTTGTAAAATGTTGTCTGTCTGTTAATATTTTCCTCCTTTTATTTTTAAAATAAAAATAAAAATAAATTTTAAAAAAAGAATGAACTTCAACCTTAACTTCATACTTTATACGACCACTAATTCAAAATCAATAAAAAGATCTAAATGTAAAACACAAAACTATGAAACTTTGGGTGGAAAGCACAAGATAAATATCTCAACAACATGGGGTTAGGTAAAAGAAGTTTTTTTATATAGTACCAAAAGTATGATCCACAAAAATTATCCTTTGACTTAATCAAAATCAAAACCTTTTCTTCTGTGATAAACACTGCTCAAATAATGATTAGTGAAGCTGTAGATCAGGAGAAGACATTTGTGAATGACATATCTGACAGAGGGCTTCCTTTCAGCATATACGTTAAAAATTCTCACAAATGAACCAGAACAAAATGAAAACTTCACTAGAAAATAACCAAAGGACTTCAGCAATCTCAACAAAGAAGATATAGGGATGAAAATAAGCATATAAAAGATTTTCAATATCATTCACCATTAAGAAAATACACGTTAGGGCTGAGGATATAGCTCAGTGGTAGGGTGCTTTCCTAGCATGCACAAGGCCCTGAGTTCAATCTCCAGTACCACAAAAATATGCTAAAACTGTGTTGAGATGATACACTTACAAAATGGATAAAATTTTAAAATATCACAAAACCAATTGCTAACAAGGATGTACAAGAAATTAGAATTGTTATATTGCTCTTCAGGATGCAAAAGGGTCCAGCCTCTTTGGAAAACAATGTAGAGTTCTTTACAATGTTAAGTATATGCTTGCCATATGATCTGGTGATCTCACTTGTAGTTATTTACCTCAAGGAAATGTTCACACAAAGCATGTACATGAATGTTCACAGTAACTTTATTTGTAATAACCCTAAAGTGGAAATAACCTAAATATTCTTCAGTGAGTGAGTGAACAAACAAACTCTGTACAATTCAGGAATAAATTATTGATTCACCCAACTTAAATTGATTTCAAAGGTATTATGCTAAGGTAAAGAAGCAAATTTCAAAAGGTTGCATTTTGTATGCTTCCATTTACACTGCGTTCTCAAAAAGATGTAACTGTAGTGATAGAGAAAAGGTCAGTGGCTGTCTGGGCTTGGGGTAAAGATAAGGTACAACAAAAGTGTAGCAAAAGGAAAATTTTTGTTCTTTGTTGATTGTGGTGACGCTCACAGGAATCTATACAGAGTTAAAATTCATCATACTTCATGATGACAGTTTACTATGTTATGTTGATTTAAAATTAAAAATAAAAATTATTGAACATGCTAAAAAGCTTTTTTATGTGGCTTGTATCTAGCAATATTTGACAAGAGTCACTAACCTAACTTTGCCTTCCCTTTTTGCTCTGGTACTTAGGAACTCCTTTTCTCAGTTTTGAATATGATTGTACCCATTTGGTTTCCAATACATTTTCTGCATTTATGTATTTGAGGTGGATAAAGGAGTTCTCACATCAGCCTCCTCTACTTTGTCGGCTGTAGTTCACTCTGTCATTGTAGTGCCCTTGGTATTTTCCATTTGGTGTAATTTCCTTGACCTTTCCCACATGTTTCTATCTTTTAAACTGTAGGGTTTGTTTCCTGCCTTGCTTCTAATATGGCTTTGTGATTTATTTCTAGTGCATTGTTCTGAGATACGTAAGCTTGACTTATTTATTTTTTGGCTTTTAAAATGTTTTCATTTTTATTAGTATATCATTGCAGTACATAAGATTACATTCTTTGTGGGCAATTGGTACATGTACATAACACATCTTGATTATTTTTTCCCCTTCTGCCCTGTTTTTGAACTTTTTTTGGTAGCATCAGATTTATTCACTTATTTTATAAGTCTTTATCAAGTTAATTATAAATACAGATTAACGGTCAGACTAAGAGGCTAAAAACCATAAAACCCCACAGGACAATTATACTAAATTAAGGTACACTTTTAGGTAAATTGTCTAGGCTGGATTACAATAACATTTTTCTCTCTTTTTTTCTTGATGTCTATTTTTTATTTTGCACTTTATTTATATACTGGGCATCTCATATGAGACAAACCACACGATATTCAAGTCTGTGCATCCTATTTATTTCACTTAATATAACAATCTCAAGGTTCATCCATTTCTCCAACAAATGACCCAAATTTAGCTTTCTTTAGCACAGGGTAGTGCTCCATTGTGTATACGTACCACATTTTCCTCATCCATTCATTTGTTGACTGACCTATAGGCTGCTTTCAAGATTTGGCTACTATGAATTATGCTGCTATAAATATAGATATGCCTACATCACTCCAATATGATGTATTTGACTCTTTTGAGAAGATACCTGGAAGGGGAATAGCTGGCTCAAATGGAATTTATAGTTTTAGTTTTTTGAGGGCTCTCCATAATGATTTCCACAGTAGCTCTACCAGTTTACACTCTCACCAACAACGAAGAAGGGATTCTACCCACCCCATAGCCTCTGCAGCATTTATTATTGGTTGCTTTCTTGATGATATCCATTCTTTCTGGAGTAAGACAGAATTACAGAGTTGTTTTAATTTGCATTTCTCCAAGGCCAGCAATATTGAACATTTTCTCATGTATTTATTGGCTGTTTGTATTCCTTTATCTGAGATGTGTCTACTCATTTCAGATGTCCATTTTTTGATTGGGTCTTTAACACTGGGGGTGTCTAATATTTTTGAGTTTTTTAAGTATTCTAGATATCCTTTGTCTGAGGACTAGCTTGCAAAAATGTTATCCCACTCTGTAGGTTCTTTTCACTATAGTAGTGCTTTCCTTTCCTGTGCAGAACCTTTTTAATTTGATGTAGCCTCATTTGTTGATTGTTGGTGCTATTTCTTGCACAACTGGGGTTCTGTTCAGAAGGTTTTGCCTATGCTTATGTCTTGAAGAGTTTTACCTATTTTTGCTTTCAGTAGATTGTTTCTATTTTAATGTTTAGATCTTTGATTCATTTTTATTTTAGTTGAGTGAAAGAAATGGGTCTAGATTCAAATTTCAGCATATGGAAAGCTAGCTTTCCCACCACCATTTGACAAGAAGGTATCTTTTCTCCAGGGAAAGATTTGGCCCCTTTGTCAAAGATAAGGTAGCTGAGTGTGCCTAGAGTTCTTTCTGCATCCTCTATTCTGTTCCATTGATCCACAAGTCTGTTTTTTGCCAATACCATGCTGGTTTTTTTAATCACTGTAGCTTTGCAACATAATTTGAAGTCTGGAATTGTGGTGCTTCCTGCCCTGCCCTTGTCCCGATTACTTTTGCTATTCTAGGTCTCTTCTTGTTCCAAATGTATTTCAGGATTGTTTTTCTGGTTCTGTGAAGAATGCTATTACTATTTTGATTGGGATTGTATTAAATCTGTACAACAGATTTGGAAGTACAGCCATTTTGACTATTGGTTCTTCCTATCCAAGAACAGGAATTACATTTCCATTTTCAGATGTCCTCTTCAATATGCTCTTTCAGAGTGATGCAGTTTTCACTGTAAAGGTCTTTCACTTCCTTGGTGTTATGGCTTGTATCTAGATGTCCCCTCAAAGCCTCATGAAGTCATAGGTAGGGAGTACTGAAGGTGGCTGGATTAGGGTGTGTGAATGTGGATTAAGGGTGTGATACTAGGATTCAGGGAGTACATAATGGAAGCACCACCCTGGGTGTGTGTTGCATGAATCAATAGAATTGCAGCCTTGATAGCATATAAAGGGACAGAATGAAGACAGGCCTGCTGCTGCTGCTGCTTGCTGCTTCACTGTCCCCTGCCTGCTTACTATGGACTATTTCTCCTCTGTGATTCCCCTCTGCCATGGCATCCCCTGCTTTAGAGCCAGCTAATTATGGACTGAAACCTCTACAAACTGTGAGCTAAAATAAGCCTTTCCTCCTTTAACTTTGAGAGTCAGGTATTTTGTCTCAGAAATGAGAAAAGTAACTAAGACACTTGCTTAGATTAATTACTAAGTGTTTCATTTTTCTATTGTGAAAAGTATTATCTCACCAAGTTCTTTCTCTGTAAGTTTGTTATTGGTGTACAAGAACGCTATTGATTTTTGAATGTTGAGTTTGTATCTTGTTACATTACTATATTTGGTTATTACTTCTAGGAGTCTTTTGGTGAGTTTTTGGGGTCTTCTATGTAAAGAATCATGTCATCTTTAAATAATGATAATTCAACTTAGTTCTTGCCTGTCCATATCCCTTTTATTTCATTCTCTTATCTAAATGTTCTAGCTAAAGTTTCAAGAGCTACATTGAACAGAAGTGGTGATAATGGACATCCTTGTCTTGTTCCTAATTTTATTTTATTTTAACTGTTCATTACAAATTTTTCTACCTCCTTTAATTGTCAATTACTGCGGGAGTTTTTTTCAAATTTTCAGTAATATTCATGGATCTATGATTATCCCTTCAGTTTCATGTTTTTGCCTTATTGTAGTTAGGTACCTTTGTTGGTGAAATATGTATCAAGAGCTATTATTTCTTGTTAAAGAACTGTCCTTTATATCAATATATGATTACTGCAATCCATGTTTTGCTGTGTCAATGCTACACTAGTTTACGTGTGCATAATATTCTATGTAATCTATATTTTTATGTTAACCTTATATTTGTTATATTTTTAAAAATATTTGTATACTTCTTAGTTGATAAATAAGCATTTTTTAAAATAAAAAAAAGAAGGACAAATGAATATTCACCAAGCCATGATAAACTGGTAAAGAAGAAAGGAGTAAAGGAAAGAAAAAACAAAAAACAAAACAAGTAAAAACAGTGCACACAATTACCACCCCCCAAAAAGGAAAAACAACAACAAAAAGAATGAAAGCAAAACAGATCCGAAAACAAAAACAAAATAGCCAGAAAAAGAAAAAGAATAAAAAGAAATTCCTCTGTGGTGTTCAACATGTGGTTTTCTTCCAGGATCTACAATTTTGCCCATGCTGGTAGATAAAGAAGGCTGTCAGACCCCATATCCATACTGGATGTGGTCACCAGCAGGTAGCTAGATTAGGGCAGGGGTGCCAGTGCTGTGAATTTCAAATCCAGAGTAATTCGGTTTGACACAGCCTTTTGGGGCACATGGCTTTTAGTTTAAACCCCTCAGAGGTTCTCTATCCAGCCTGACTATGGCTCCCTGACCACGCTGTGTACCATGGCATTCTCTCACCCAATCACTTTGAGAATGTAATACAGCAAACCCTGAACTGAAGCTGTTCCATGGCTGCTCTGAGTCCCAGGTTCAAACAATCAATTCCCCAAATAGCCTTTCTTGAGCAGGGGCTCCAGGGGCTCTCCTTTCCAATAAAAGTTTTACAATTTCACAGTCTTAAGTCTGTGAAGGTTGGAGTCCTACTGACTCCTGTGATGCTTTCCAGCCATCTTTCCTATTGTCCTGATGTAAATAAATTGACTTCTTTTAATGCTAATCTTTTCAACAAGCATGCTCTCCATGACTTTAACTTTGCAGGCTCTTCCTTTCTGATGAAACTGCAGACTTTTCATGTCTGTTTTTTGCTCCTGATTCTCACTGTAGATCTGACTAAAAGCAGCCAGCAACACTCATACCACAGCCTGAACACTGAGCTGCTCTGAGATTTCCTTTACCTGATTAATTAGTCCATTGCTCTTAACCTCATTCTTCCACAAAGTCTCAGGGCATGGGCAAAATGAAGAAAAGTTTCTGCCAAGGTATAACATACATGGCCTTAGTCCAACTGCCAATGGAGTCCTTGTTTCCAAGTGAAACCTCCTAAACCCAGTATTTACTGTTCACATTCCTGTCAACATTCTGGTCTTCTGAGCTCCAACCATAATCTATCAATCTGCTTACAGCATTCCAGGGCTTCTTTAGCCAACATGTCCAAACCTTGTGAACTCCTCCTGCAAAGCAATTCCTAAGATTTCTGAAAGACATGGTCATGTATAACCACAGCAGTAACTCCCCCATACTAGTTTTCTGAATTAGTCACTTTACCGTCAATGGGACAAAATACCCAGTACTCACAACTTAAAGGAACAGAAGTTTATTTGGCTCCCAGTTTTTAGTGAGATCAGTCCAAAGCCGGCTGGCTCCAAAGCATAAACAGCATGGTAGAAGTGTCTGACAGAGGATGGCTGTTTATCTCATTGCAGCTGGGAAGCAGAAAGGAAAACAGGAGCCAAGGACAAGAATACATATTTCCAGGTTACATCTTCAGTGGCCCACCTCCAACCAGGCCCCACCTCCTAACAGCACACTCAGCTACTAAACTCATCAATGGAGGAACCCACTGAGAAGTACAGCACCCCATGATTCAAACATATTCCAAACACATAAGACTTTTGGTGAACATTTTAGATTTAAACCGTGACACCAGTGTTATGGCTGATACACTGTGTCAATTTTTTTTTTTTTTTTTTTTTTTTTGGTTTTTCTCCGGTACCGGGAACCGAACTCACGACCTTGCGCTTGCCAGGCAGGCGCTTTTGCCGCTGAGCTAAATCCCCAGCCCCCACTGTGTCAATTTGAGAAGCCTAGAAGCTTACCTAAGTAACTCAGCAGTTCTACATCCTGGGGTGAAAAGGACATGCCCTTACTGCTCTAGGAAGTTATTCATTGTGTCAATTTGAGAAATTTAGAACTTCAACTAACTGATTCAGCAGGAGGCCAGGGTTCTTACTCGGCAAACATCCTCAGTTTGTGGAAGAGGAGGGCACGGAGATGGTGTGGGTGTGGGCAGACAGCCAACATACAATATAAAGGAGGAAAAGAGGCTTGCTCCACCCATTTGCTCTTGCTGTCTTCTGGCTCTTTGAATTGTTGCCCCTGTGCCATGCCACCCTGCCTTGGAGCCAGCTGGTTATGGACTGAAACCTCCACAAACTGTGAGCTAAATAAACCTTTCCTCCCTTAATTTTGAGTGTCCGGTATTTTGTCTCAGCGGTGAGAGAAAAGCAACTGAACCACCAAGTAAGCATATATAGCTTACCTACTTGAAACCATATCTTTCAAATAGGTAATACATTTACACACAATGGTAGCCTTTCTTTCTACTCTTCAGCATTTTGCTTTGTTCACTCAATGTGTCCTGCCAATTTTTTCATATTACTACCTAGACATTTTCTAATTTGAAACAAAAATATTTTTTGTGCTAGAGATTGAAGCCAGAGCCTGATGCATAATATGCATGTGCTCTACCACTGAGCTACATCCCCACCCGTATTTTCTCACACCTTAACCGTTGCATTTCAGTTAATTGTACAGCAGTACCATAACTTAACTAGTTCTTTATTGATAGTTATTTAAATTATTTCAAATGTTGCAATAAATAACATTATACATACAGATGTACAGGTTTATCTGTATTATTTATGCAAATAAACCTATAGGATAAATGCTTAGAAGTGGAATTGTTTAGTATAAGTATATACACTAATAATTTTGATTCCTTTTCATTCTTTCTCTTTCTTGAAATAATTGCACCTTTAATTTATGGAGCACTTGGGATGGTGACAGTAATTGTACTAAAGACTATACATACATTATCTTCTGGAATCTTCACAACTCTCTGGGAAAATACTTAATATATTCTACATTTTAAGTTGAGATATAATTCACATAACATAAAATTCACCGTTTAAAAAGTAAACAATTTGGTAGCTTTTAGCATACTGACAAGTTCATCAGTAATCCCCACTAATTCCACAACATTTTCATCACTCCAAAAAGAAATCCCATACCCATTAGATGTTCCTCCTATTACCTTCTCTCCAATACTCAGAGATCAGTAATCTAATTTCTGTCTCTATAAATTTGCCTCTTCTATACATTTCATATAAATGGAATCATGAAATAGGAAGCCTTTTGTATCTGGCTTCTTTCACTTATTGTTTTCAAGATTCACTCATTCTTCTTATGGCTGAATAATACTCCATGTTATAGCTATACCATATTTTCTTTTTCCATTCACCAGATTAGGGTCTTTTCAGTTCTTTCCACACATCATTTTTGTTGTATTTTTGTTTGTTTGTTTGCTTGTATTGGTTTGATTTTGGTTTTTTTGACAGAGGGTTTCATGGTGTAGCCCTGGCTGGCCTCAAACTGACAGAGATCCTCCTGCCTCAGCCTTCTGAGTGCTGGGATTACAAGCATGCACCACCACGTCCAGTGTACACTTCAGTTATTAAGAATAATGTCACTGTGAACATTCATGTACAAGTTTTTGTGTGAAAGTATGTTTTCATTTCTCCTGAATATATACCTAGAAGTGGAATTGCTGAGTCATATGGTAACTCTGTTTAATCTTTTGAGGACTTGTTAAGCTATTTTCCAAGCAAGTATGTCATATTACATTCCCACCAGCAATGTATGAGTGTTCCAATTTCTCCACATCGTTTTCAACTTTTGTTATTCTGCTTGTTGTGGTTGTTGTTTTCATTTTTTTTCTGCATCTATTGAGATGATTGTATAGATTTTTTTTCCTTAATTCTATTTAAGTCATGTATTACATTGATTGATTTTCCTATCTGGAACCAAACTTACACCATGGGATAAATCCCACTCATCACAGTGGAAAATAGATTTTTACATCTATTTTTATCAAGTATGTTTGTCTATGATTTTCTTTTCTTATGATGCTTCTGTCTAATATTGGTAATACAAGCTTCAGAGCCTGTATTACCTGGGGAGTATTACATCATCTTGTATTTTTCTAGTTAGTGAAGGATTGTTAATTCTTTAAATATTTGGTAGAAGTCACCAGTGAAACCATTCATTCTTGGGATTTTCCTTGTGGAATGCTTCATAAACGAAATGCAAACCAAATATCCTATTTTTAGTCCCACAGTCTACCCCATTTTCAGAGACTTTTGGTGCTTTTTAAGAACCCCATGGTATCAGTTGTCTCTCTATTTGTTCTACTGCCATTTTAGCCCCCGACTTTCTTAAGCTTCTAGGTCAGTTATTTATTCATCACTTTCCCTTCCTTCAAGACTTTCTCTGTGTTTTGTCCTCTGAAGTTTATTTATGCTCCCGTCTGGGCTTTTGGAGTTTAGTCGGGTGTTTATCTTGCTTGGTGTTCTGTGAGCTTCCTGGCTCTGTGGTTTGTTGTCTGTTACTAATTGTGGAATGATTTTGACCATCATTGCTTCAACTATTTCTTCCACCCGTGTGTTAATCAGCAATCTTCAGAGAAACAGGAGACAGATGATAAATAAGGACTGTACTTAATTCTTGCTATAGCTGTAAGTATCAGAGGCTTCAACATCCTCTAATGTCTCTTTTTTCTCTCTTCCTAGCTTTGAGATTTCTGTCTGTACTCAGACAGTCTGTGTCTTACAGTTCTGTTACCTGTCAGCCACTGCTATCCTGGGGGCTTTTGGTGAGATGGTAGTATGTGGATGAATGGAATAGGTCCACGATCATCATCATCATCTTCTGCTTCTTCTCCTCCTCCTTCCTCAGTTTTAGTTCTAGGGGCATTTGGGTTTTTTTGAGACAGGGTCTCACTCTGTCGTTCTGACTAGCCTTGAACTCATTATGTAGTGCTGGCTGGCCTTGAACTCCTGATTAATCCTCCTGCCTCAGCTTCCCAAGTGCTGAGATGACAGGCATATAGTACCATGCCTAGCTAAGCCTATAATCTTCTGATTAGGTCTCAGTCTATTAGTGAGCCTGGGTCTTGGCCCTAAATTGTGGTCTACATAAAAGTTTCTGCCTTTTTCTAGGAGTCTAACTTCTCTCCCTATTCTCTTTCGTGACCGCAGGATTTCCAATCTATTTTCCTTAAGGCTGCTCCTTAATATCTGTGGGGCTTTTCTTCCCTCTTAGGCAATACAGGAAGCCTGGAGTGGGGTGCAAATCCCTTCCTCGGCTAGGATAATGTTTCTGTACTGCTCTGTTGTGAAGCCTTCCCAGCCCAAGAGTAGACTTTTGCTATGGAGAAGGATCTGGGGTTACACAACAGCTATTCTTCCCCTTACCCCTGCCAGGTCTGCAAGAGGACATTTCTCAGATCCTCACCATGGGAATGTGGTGAGTTTATCTGTGGGAAAGCCATAAAGCTTCCATTCCAGTTAAGCATATCTCTGGTACTCAATCTCTTTGGCTATGACAGAATTTCCAGGCTTCAGGGTGGCATTTTACCATGTAATTTCAATTCTCCATGGATCATCTATTTTCAGTTTATCCAGATTTCTTTTTGTAAAGACCTGAATGATGACTTCCAAGCACTTTGATACACTGGAGCTAAAACCAGATCAGCTTTCAGATCCTCTAGTTTTATTACTTTTTTATACTCCTTCATTCTCCTTATTTCTGTGGGCTTTTTGTCTTAAAATCCTTTTATTATCACATCAGTGAGGTCATGAAGTGGAGGAAAAGCTAATGTGGGCTTCGACTCTATCTTAACCAAAAGTCTCACTAGATTTCCTAATATTAAGCCATGCTTGAATTCTGGAGATAAAGAAAATTGGGTCAGGATATAGCTTTGTCATATACATTGCTAATCCAGTTTGCTGGGGGTTTTATATCTAGGTTTGTGAGATTGACCAAAATATTATACTGTTATCAGATAAGTTTTAATGTAAAGATTATATCTTAGTTGCATAAAATGATGCACAAGTGCTCCCTTCTTTTATATTTCCTGGGACAATTTGTATCAAGTACATTTGCTAGATATCACCTTACCCACCTAGGTTTTCTTTTAGAAAAGAGAAAAAAAATAGAAATAAAAATAAAACGGTTTCAGAACAGGCTAATAGGAGAGTAACAAGAATTAATACACTGCACATTGTTATCTTTTCATACTCAGAGTACAAAATACAGGCATGAAATATTATCTAAACAATATTAGCACAAAGCTTTGTTTTTTTTTTATTTTAAAGAGTAAAAGAAGGATAACACAATAATAGGGGGGACTTAGCAAATTACAGTCAAAATGGTAGGAAATTATCAATGGTTATTGTTTTACATATTATTATCTACAAAATAGTTTCTCAGGAAAACAAATAGACAAATAATAGTGAGTTAGAGACAAAAGAGGTAGGAGATTATCAAGAGTTGTTGTGCTATACTTTGGTATCTTCAAAGTGGCTTCTAAAGAAAATAAATAGAGCTATACATGAGTGACCTATTGAAAATCATTAACTATTCTCAATGGTTGTTGTAGGAAACACATAATAATAAACATACATCCATTTATGAAATAGGATAGGAACATTACAAACTTTACACAGTTATGGATAGATTAGGAAAATATCAATGGCTGCTGTAATACATGGTGGTATCTTCAAAGTGGTTTCTCAGGAAGACAGAGATATGCAAGAAGGATCTAATAAGTAGTTACAGCCTAAGGGTTGTCAAAAATAGCATATTACCTCTTCACCAGTGACTCCTTTCACTGAGGTATGATGGCTGGAAGGAAGGCCAGGATTGAAAAGAAGGACCAAGAGACTCGCACCTGTGTCTAGCAACAGGCTGTTTTCTTGTTCCTCCATAGTCATGATTACCCAGGACTCCTCGATGGAGATGACAGTCTGGCCAGAGGGAGAAGGCAGACCATGCCCCAAGCCCTCTCATTCCTGTTGGACTAACTGGTAGCATGGGTCTGAGCTCTAGGGCCTCCTCTTCAGAGAGCAGACCGATCTCCAGTGGTCTCCTTTGCATCCAGGGCATGGCCCATCGGGCTTCTTAGGGCAGTTCCTCTTGAGGTGGCCTGGCTTTTAACAGTGGTAGCAGATGAATGCAGTTGTCCAGTTCTTCTTGGAGCCCCGGGAATCAGACCTGGGATCTGTTTCTCTTAGTGGTGCAGCAAAAGCAGCTGCTTTTTCTTGGTCTCTTTGTTTTCTCTCCTTGGCCTCCTCCTCATCATCGCTATAGAATGCTGAGGAGGCAATTCTTACTAACATTTCAAGTGAGCTATCTGGGGTGAAAGCCATTCTTTGTAGCTTTTTCTCTCCAGCTTCCCATTGCTTTGGGATCCCACAACCAGTTAGTGTCCTCTCCCCAACTGTCGGCACAGGCAGCAGGAAAAAGCTTTGTTTTCAATGAACTAAGAGAAACTAGCAGTATAGCTGTTTCCTATCTTGTATATATATACATACATTTTTTTTTCCTTTCTCTTCCTTTCTTTCCCCTTTCCCTCATCACAGTTTCTCTTTTCTTTTGAACAGTTTCTTCCCAATTCACAATATCCATTGTACATTTTGGATCTTATTGTCTCGTTCAGCTTCTCACATTAGTGAGATAATATGTTTATACATGTGGGTCTGATTTATTTCACTTATAAGTATGGTTTTGAGTTGCATCCATTTACCTATAAACATCTCCAGTTTGTCCTTCTTTATGGCTGAGTAGTATTCCATTGTATAAAAAGACAACATCTTTTTTATCCATTCCTCAGTTGATGGGGATTTGGGTTGTTTCCAAGATTTAGCTATGACAGATTGCACTGCTACAAACATGGGTCACATATCTTGCTGTGGTATGATATTTTTAATTCCTCTAGGAAGATACCCAGAAAAGGAACAGCTGGTTAAATGGGACCTATAATCCTACTTTTTTAAGGAATCTCTACACTGATTTCCACAGTGACATCTGGTTTTTTATTTCAGGGAAATGTAGGTTTTAAACTACTGACTCAGTGTTTTTAACATTTGTGTCTTTCAGATTTTCTGTTTCTTTTTAAAGTTTTGAAAATTATATTTTCTTTGAAAGTTGTTCATTTTATCTATAATTTTATATTTATCAGTAGAAAGCTGTCTTAGCATTTTAAAATTATTTTAAAATCTCTGTTGTATCTGTGGTTCCCCTCTCCACTCATTCTCAATATTATTCACTAATGCGTTCTGGGTTTTTCTGTGTACGGTCTGGTTAGAGGCTTGTCTTTTTAAAGAACCTCGTTTTTGTCTTACTTATCTCTATTGCATTTTTGTTCTCTGTTTCACCAATTGATGACCTTATCTAGATTATTATGCTTTTTTAGCTTTTATTCATTACTGGGGATTGAACTCAGGGAGTCCTTACATTTGCTGGACAAATACTTTACCACTGAGCTACACCCCTAGTTTGGTTTTTTTTGTTTGTTTGTTTCATTTTGAGACAAGGTCTACTATGTTGCCCAGGCAGGCCTTAAACTTATGACCCTCCTGCCTCAGCCTTCCAAAAGTTGGAATTACAGGTGTGTACCACCATAACTAACTCTTCTGCTTGCTTTAGGTTTCATTTCTTATTGTCTAACTTCTTTAATTCAATGATTGAATCATTGAATCATTTTACTTTCTGATCTAATAAAAAGCATTTGATTCTGCTTTACTTTTTCATTAGTTCATGTTTGTAGTGCAGAATGATTACATTACGTGACTCTGCTTTAGCTCTTTTTTATTAATTCATGTTTTAGTACATAATAATCACAATCACTGTGGGGAGTTGGGAGGTGTACATAACACATCTTAACTCTCTTGTTATTCCTTTGCCTGTCGCTCCCCTCTCTTCCCTCCCTCCATCCATCTCTTGGTCCCCTTCTCTTTTGTAAAAGTTCTATCTCTCTGTTTCCTATGAGCTATCTTTTATTCTGCTCTTTATTTATGCTTTGAGTTCTCATATAAGAGAAAACATGGGACATTTGAGCTTGTGTGTCTGATTTATTTCACTTAGCATTGTGGTCTCATTTTCCTACAAATGACTCAGGTTTTTCCTTCTTTATACCAGAGTAGTATTTCATTGTGTGTAAATACCATTTTCTTTATCCATTCATCCGATGAAGGATATACAGGCCACACACTTCTAAGCTTTAGCTATTATGAGTTATGCTGCTATCTACATGGGTATGCTTGTATCGCAGTAATATCATGTCTTTAACTCTTTGGGGAAGATACCTAGAAGGGAAATAGCTGGGTTGAATTAAATTTCTATTTTTCCTTTTTTGAAGAAGAATCTCCTCATGGATTTCTATAGTGACTGTGCTATTTACATTCTCATCAACACTGGAGCGACGTCCTCCCCCCGCCGCACTCCCCACAGCCTCACCAGGATGTATTGTTGTTTGAGCTCCCAATGGTAGATAGCCACTCTTCTGGAGCAAGACAGAACTTCAGTGTTGTTTTAATTTTCATTTTTCTAATGGTCAGAGTTGTTGAACATTTTTTATGAATTTATTAGCCATTTCTATTCCTTCTGAGAAGTGTGTGTTCATTTCCGTTGCCTGTTTTTTGATTAGGTCTTTTATTTGGAGAGTCTAATTCTTTTTTAGTTCTTTATATACTCTATATGCTCCGTCCTAGGTACAGGTGGCAATTTTTTCTCACTCTACAGAGTGCATCCTCCTTCGACTGATTGTTTCCTTTGTTATCCAGAAGATTTTTTTTACTTGATATTATCCCATTTTCTGATTTTTTTTTTAGGTACTAGGAATCATTTTCTGACTCTTGACGTTATTTCTTATCATTGGGGTTTTGTTCACAAAGTCCTCGTCTACACCTAAGTTTTCAAGATTTTACCTTTTATCTTCCAGTAGATTATTTTAAGATTTAGATCTTTGATCCATTTTGATTTTTTAGTACATGTGAGAGATATGTGTCTAGATTCACTGTTCTCCGTGTGGATAACCGTTTTCCCTGCACCATTTGTCATAGATCTATCCTTCCTCCAACATATGTTTTTGGCCATTTTGTTGAAGTTCAGGTAACTGAATGTGCCTGTTTCTGTATCCTCTACTGTTTCACTGATCCACACGCTTGTTTCTGTGTCAGTACTACACTGTTTTGGTTTCATTTGTTTTTGCTTTTGAGACAGGGTCTCACTATGTAGTTCAGGCTGGCCTTGAATTCACTATATAGCCCAGGCTGGCCTTGAATTCACTATGTAGCCCAGGCTGACCTCAAACTCATGGCTATCCTCCTGCCTCAGCCTCCTGAATGCTGGAATTACAGGCTTATGCCACCATACCCAGCAACCATGCTCTATTTATCACTTTAGTTTTGTAATATAACTTAAAATCAGAATTGTGATACCTCTTGCTTTGCTCTTGTTGACCAGATTGCTTTGCTATTCTGGGTCTCTTTTGGCTCCATATGAAGTTTAGTATTGGTTTTCCTAATTCTGCAAGGAATGCGTATTTTGATTGCTATTGCATTAAATGTATATATCAATTTTAGGAGTATGGTCATTTTGACAATATTGGTTCTACCTATCCAGGATGAGGGGATACCTTTCATTTTCAGAGGTCCTCTGTGATCTCCTTTCTTTTAGAGTTAATTCTGCTTTATGTCTACCTTTCAAGCTTTGATATCTGTATTATCATCAACAGTTCTACATACTTTCTAATTTACATCATGACTTGCCTTCAAGCCATAAATTATTTAAATATTTTTAAATACCCCAAATAACTTTTTAAACATTTTTGTTGTTGTTTTTATTCCTAAATTAATTGCACTGTGATCAGGGAATATAGTGTGAATGAAACTAATTCCGTTATATTCTCTGAGACTAGCTTTGTAGCCTAGGATGCAGTCAATATCCCGAGTATGCTTGAAAAGAAGTGTGTATCTAGTAACTCTTAGATGCATAGAAGTGTGTTAGATCAAGCTTGATAACTGTGTTGTTCAGATCTGTTATTAACTTTTATTTGGTTAATCAGTTTATAAAGAAAGTGTGTCAACATCTTCCCCTATAAGTATATATTTGTCAGTTTCCCCCTTCTTATAATTCTGCTCATTTATAATTCAACATATTCTGAAGCTATGTCATTACAATTTTTTTTTTTTTTTTTTTGGTTTTTCTCCGGTACCAGGAACCGAACTCACGACCTTGCGCTTGCCAGGCAAGCGCTTTGCCGCTGAGCTAAATCCCCAGCCCTCATTACAATTTATAAAACACAAAACTTAGGAATTTTAAAATATTTTCCTGAATTGTTCCTTGTAGCGATTTTGGTCCTATATCCATAACTTATTTTGTATGATATAAATTTTTCTTGTAGTTAGGGCTTTCTTGGTGTGATATTTAAATATTGTGTCAACTTTACTAAGAAATGCCCGATTGGCTTAGCGTAGTTCTGGGGTGTGACTGAATGGATTTACTGAAGATAGAAGACCCACCTGGCTGTGAGTGGCATTAACCAACAGGCTTGTATCCTAAATAAATAAAAAGTAGAAAGGAGGAAGGCTTTTCTGTTTCCTTGGAGGAGCTTCAGTTTTTGCCTTCACCTTGGACATCCTTCTCCTGGCTTCCAGTGCTGACTCTTCAGCCTTGCAGTACAGACCCTTCAGCCTTGCAGTGCAGACCCTCTGGCATCCTGACACAGATTTGCATGGGACTCTACAGTGAGCTCCAAGCCTTTGACTTCTGACTGGATCCTCTGGATCTCCAGCATGCAGACAGTTCTTTTACACTTTGCCACCTGACTCTTCAGTTTTATAAGCCTGTTTCTCTAGTGAGCACTGACTATAAACTTGGCTACCTACATCTTTTAATAGTCCCAATCTGTGATCACGTTTTAGATATGTCTCTTATTTTGTCTCTGTTGTTTTAAGATATGTCTCTTTTAAAGAACATACAGCTGGATTCCTTCATAATCCAACCTGACACTATATTAGCTGGAGATTTTAACATATGTACATTTATCATTATTATCATTATATTGTTGTATCTTGATTTGATCACACCATTTTAACTTGTGCTTTCTAAGTTTTCAATGCTTCTTTATTTTTTCCTTTCCTGTCTTTAATTTGATTGATGGGGTTGGCCTCCTTTATCTCCTTCAGTGGCTTGGAGGTTATATATTCTTTTTTATCATTCCAGTTTCACCTTCTTCTAGTGTGTAAGCTAGCTAGTCATACACTCTATTTTTTAAATGGCTGCCACAAAAATAACAACATGCACAATTTACTTCCAAAGGAGTAACATTGGAAAAATAATTTTTATCTTCCTTCCAGATAATATGAGTTTACAATGCATGCCTACTGCTGCCTGACATTTCAAGTCTACACTGCATTTTCAAATCCCACTTACAATGATTACTATGATTGTTTTATGCCTCAATATTTATTTAATTTGTCTACATGTTCTCCAACATCTTTAGTGTGTTTCACCAAAAACAGACCTTCTACTTGGGATAACTTTCCTTGTTTTTACTTACGATATATTCTTCTGAATTTGTTTTATTGAGGATCTGCTAGTGAAGAACTCAAACATTTTTTTCCAAAAGAGTATTTTATTTCACTCTCATTCTTTTTTAAAATTTTGTTCTCACTTTCATTCTTTTTTTTTGGTACCGGGAATCGAACTCAGGACCTCGAACTTGCCAGGCTTATGCCGCTGAGCTCTATCCTCGGCCCTTTCACTTTCATTCTTTAAAAATATTATTTCTGAGTATAGAATACTAAGTTAATAATCAGCAAATTGGTGATCATCCCACTACCGTCAGCTAGTTCTACCTCAAGAGCCCTTGTTTCCTGGAGCACCTGGCTATTTTAGTCGACTTCTGCCCATTACCCATCAATATTTACTTGGAGGGTTTCTTGAGGCTTGGGATGGATGTCTCCTCCTCTAGATGCTTTGTTTTTACCAACCACATTGAATTACTGCCTGTCTGGGAACCACTGAAAACCAAGTCCATGGCTTGAAGTTCACTGAGTGACCCAGGCCATGGGTAATTAGGGAGTATGTCTATGAGGTCTGGAGTGTCACCTCATCCTCTGAGGAATGAAATTTTCTGCACTTTCTTTTTAGCAAGAGAGTTCTAGGTAGTGCAAAGGCAGCTTCTTGTATAGCTCTCCAGTCCTGTTGGGAACAGGGGCAGGTTCAGTTCTGGTTGGCCCTTATGCAGTACATATAGCCCTTTAAGGTCTTGGTTAAAGTGGAAAGGGTCTACTATTAAACTCTTCCCCTGAGTTGCTCCTGAGCCTTAACTTCTTTCCCTGTAGCCCCGTGTAGCCATTGAACAAAGTTTAGGTGGGCAGTGTAGGTGAATGCCTTCAGCAAACTGGCTTTCGTACTCCAATATTCTGCTTAACTGTCCAGTTACAAGTGTTCATACAGAAATTGGCTGGAAGGTTATCTCTGTCTCTCAACTCCTCGGTGCTTTTTAAAGTGGTTTTGAAAGGTTTTATCCAGCTTTTCTTCAGTACTTAAGTAATGATTAAGGAAACCTTAATCAAATAACCAAATCTACCATTTCCAGAAACTAGAAGACTATTCCCTTAAACGTTTAAATATTCATACTTGACTTAACAAGGTCTAAATTCAGGCAATACCCCCATCATCTTTCCAAACAGTATAGCAACGTTACTAAGGGCTTCCCACCAATGTTTCAGTTGTAGCTTCCCTGCCTCTGATGGATCTGACAGTGTGTTGCCGGTACCTGTGTGGGTACTAGACTCCCAGCTCCAAGCCACCAGCACCTAGGCCTGACGTCTGGAACCAATACTCAAATGGGTCATTGTGTTGTCACTAGCTTTTTCATTTCTCTAGACATCACATAAAGTTTCATTATAGTTCATCTTGTGTTAACATGTGTTTGTAGTGGGGGAAGCACTCTTCATATATCTTAGTTTGTTATATTGTCACAAGAAACCATATTTTATAAAATTTTGTACCTTTATAATTAAGCATTATTACTTGCATCCTCACAAATACTTCTTCAGGTTCCAGGAATGAAGATCCACTCAGGAACACATAGATTACAGCCACATTTAAGGCCAGGCCTATGTATCATGTTGAATTATATTTCAGATGTATCACCTGTGTACTTTGTCATACCCTTGTTGTGCAAAATTTCTTAGCACACTGATTTTCTACTTTTAAACATGTTAGCAGCAGAACCCTTTCTTCAAATATTCCTGGGAGCCCCAACATATGAGACAAGTAAGAGGGGAGCTGCTCCGGTTGAAGTGAGGTAGAGAGTTCTGATCTTCACCAATTCATCCTCTTCACTGCTCCCTAAGGTGCTTTCCAAGGTGTTTCCCTAGGCATCTTCACAGACTTCTTAAGATCCATGTACCATGAAGAAAAAAACGCATAGACTAAATCAGTGCTTCTCCGAGTGTGGTACCAGAACCAGAAGTGTGGACACCACCTAGGAATGTGTTAGAAATGTAGGTTCTCAAGTCCACATCTCAGATCTACCAAATCAGAAACTCTGGATGTGGGACCCAGAAATCGGTATATTAATTCGTCAGGGTGTGTTATTAGTTATTAGTTGGTGAGGCTTGTTAGTTGGAGATCACTGGAATAGAATATCTCATTCGGGAGTTTTTAGAAAAAAGGCTAAAGTGTTGCCCACAATTATGATTTCTGGGTATTTAAATCAACACAATCTTCTTAGGAAGGCTGTTCTCCAGGGATCACTTTCTTGTATCCAAGTGAGATTACAGACACTCTCAAAGTCCAGTTTTGCAAGGGCCTGTGTCCATTTGAATTCAGTGGGTCCATTTGAGTTCAATGTGTCAGAAATCCCTAGGAATAATAGGGATTCCTACTCTCAGTTCATTAGATAGAAAAAATAAAGTTTCTCCTAATTTTTCTTGACAAGATTTGAGTTGCTAAGCCTATAAAATTATACTGAACAGAAGTAGCCAGACATAAAAGTATACATTGACTAATTCATTTATAAAACAGGCAACACTCACCTACACTGAGTCAGGATAGATGCCTTTGTTTCTTGATCTGAGTGCTTTTTACAGAAAGATACTCCTTTTATAGAAATTCGTCAAGCTACATATAATATGTGCATTTTCCTCTATATTTAATACAATTCAACACAAAAGTTTAAAAATGGCACTGAGTCATCTGCGTGGAAAGGTAAATGTGTAATGACACACTGCTGTGAGCTGCTGGAGTACATACTCTCAGAGGACCCGGGCCTTCACTTCTGGGTGTGACATATAGAGTTGGAACACACGTAGGTTCCTGGCATTGTATCTATGCATGGCAATAGATCACTCTGCTTCCTGATTGGAAAAGACATTTTTTGTTTGTTTTTTGAGACAGGATCTCGCTTTGTAATTCAGGCTGACTTTGAATCACTATTTAGTCCAAGCTGACCTCAAATTTATGGTGATCCTTCCTGCCACCACACCCAGCTCTGGAAAAGACATTTTGATGGCATCTCTGATCAAGATTCCCTGTGGACAGTGAAGAGGTGAGGCAATTACGTGACCTGTAGAGCAGAATCAATTTCAGTATCTCTCTAGGCTAGGAAATGGGCAGCGGCAAGATTCTAGATTTTCAACCAGGTTAGGCCAAGAAACTAAGGGAGCTCTCTGGGTTGTTAAGGCCTTCAGTTTTGAGCAAACATCTTTTACTTGTGCCCCTCTGAGCCCTGCTCGTATATGAGGTATGATCAACAAATATGGTGAATGTTGAAAAAATTTAAAAACAATTGATTACAGTAAAAGACACATTGTCATTCATCCCCCTCAAAATATTCCCCCTAACTTTGAACACACTTATTCCGTCATTCTTGCCATTTTCTGAAGCGATTCTGGAAGTTCTCTTTCCTGAGGGCTTTTTTTTTTTTTTTTTTTTTTTTTTTTTTTTTTTTTTTTTTTTTTTTTTCTTTTTTTTTTTTTGTTTTTTCTCCGGTACCGGGAACCGAACTCACGACCTTGTGCTTGCCAGGCAGGCGCTTCTGCTGCTGAGCTAAATCCCCAGCCCCTCCTGAGGGCTTTTTGTTGTGCTATCATAGTTGCTTTGATGTCCTGAACCACTGTTTGCCTTCAGGGGTCACTTTGATTTTAGGGAAGAGCCAGGCATCACAGTGCCAGATTCTGGCAACTAAAATAGATGAGGATACACCGTGACATTTGTATTTGACAGGAATTTCAGTAAACACTTTGAATAGATTCAGGACATCAAGGCAGCCACAGAAAGACTCACAAAAGAGGACTTCCAGAACTGCTGCAGAAAGCAGCAAGAACTACAGGGTAAATATGTTTGAAGCAAGAGGGAGTTTTTTGGGGAGAATTAATGAAAATGTGTCTTTCATTGAAATAAAAGTTTTTAGTTATTTAAACACTCCTTGTATTTTTTTTATCACACCCTGTAAAATGCGTCTCTCAGCCTTACCAGCTTGTGGCTATAGGAGTTAGAGAATTAGCTTAAATTTCAATGCTTCTTGCCCCTATCCCCTCCTATAGGAACTCCAGCCTGAGTGTAAAACGACTCAGTTGCATCTGAAAGTCCCCACCCATTTATTTTCACCATCTTTCATAGTTTTCCTTACTTATGCTGGGTCTCATCTTTGTGTACTCTGTTGATAAGGTTCCTTAAGAAATAGTTACCCTTTCCCCCTTCATCCACACCTCTGCTGCTGATGTGCACCGTGTCCACCACCGAAATATTGCTGAAGGTGCCCGGGTTCCAGCTCCCAAGTCCCCTAAAGTCTCCAGTGCTGGAGGTGCCTGGTCACACACCAGATCTGCTCAAACATGCCTGAATCTCAGTGTGTGCTCATAGATAACATGTACCCGCAGAATACATACGATGCCTGAGTCCCACAGTGGCGTGATCGGAAAGCAAGCCCTCACCTGCTGCTATACTCCATGGCTCAATTCGGGGTTTGGTGACTATTGGGGACACAGGGCTAGGTTTGAATGGCTCCCCTGCTGCTGAGGGAGAATCCTGTTTCGCAGACAGAGGTGTGAGGTTCAGTCTGGAAGCGCCAGGCACAGCTGCTCCCTCTGGTGGTCTGTGACTCCCACCATCTGGAACAGGGAAGTCGGTTTCAGCATCTCAGGCCGTTCTTCTGTCAGTGAGTTCCTCTTCGAATGTTATTGAGTGTAGGGTATTTAAAAGACAGCTTTTGTATCAGACAAACCCAATTTGAAGTATATTCTATCTAGGGAAAATGTAATGCCATGCAAGACAAAGAAAGGTTGCGGAAGGGTTTCTGGTTAAAGGAGGCTAAAAGGACATGATTACTAAACGCAGTACCTCATCCTAGACCAGATCCCATAATACAGGAGGAAAACACTGTAAAGGACATTTCTGGTTCAACAGACAAAATCGGAGTATGAACGGTACATAGATAAAAGCACCGTATCAATGCTAATTTTTCTCAAGCTATACTGCGGTGATATAAGGAATACGCCTATTCTTAGGAAATGCCCATTGAAGCATTTCAATATGAAGGGCCATGGAGTATGTAATTTATCCTCACAGAATTCAAACACAATACTGAAAGTACTGATAAAGCAAATGGGGTAAAATGTGAACAATAGGTAAGTCTGGGTAAAAAGTATAATTATGTTCTTGATACTATTTTTATTTTTGTACCTTTCCTGTAAGTTTGAATTTATTTCCAAATAAAAATGCCATAAAATGTTAAAGGACAGGGTAAGTAGTCAGAATCTGGTGGCACATGACTAGCTGAACTCTTCCTGTGGCAGACACGAGGAACGAGGGCACTGCTGTGTGTTCCCAGTAGGGCTATCAGACACATCCCCAGAGATACCCACCCTAAAGCCATCAAGTGACACCTGAAGCCATCTCTCTCTTGATTTTCCTCATCCTACAAAACACTAAAACTAGTAACTTTTTGAAATTTTCTCCTGAGGATTATGGGCCCTGGGTGTTGAAGACACTTTGGTTACAAAGGAAAGTGTCTCAGTTCATTCATTCATTCATTCATCCATCCACTCAATAAACGCAGCACCTACTTACTATGTGCCAGGAACTGTGCCAGGATCTGAGGATGCAGCTTAGGGTACAAAAAGAGGCATAACCCCTGCCCTAAAAAAGGCTGCAAGCTCACTGGGGATGCACCCACAAGCACATCAATAAATCTGTATTTCCAAATGAGGTGACCACAACGTAGACGCAGGAAGCCATGGGGCTTTTTACCAGAGCCAGTGGATCCGATATACATTCAGCTCCCTCCCAGGATTTTCTAGGTAATAGTTACTTTTGTACCTGATGCTGAGGAGAGGACCCATAGTGCTTACCTCATCCTGGGTTCATCACATCTGCTTCGCTTAGCTCTGCAGGCTGCTTTGCCCTCTCTCAGGATCAGGGAAGGGGCCAACAAGCCACTCAATCAACACCTCTGGGCTGATGGACCAGTGAGCTTTGAAAAACAGTCTTTCTCCTGATCTATGCCTGTAGGTAAATGTGGCGGCTACATCCTTAATGCTTTTAGAAGGCAAAGCCCACCAAATACCTTCCTGTGGAAACCTGGTCACACGTTAGCCGTGAGAATCCCATCAGTGGTGTGCGGAGTCATTAAAATGACATGTCTTCCGGATGGACAGAATAATGACCTTTTGTGGACAGTTGTGGTTACCCCCAAAGCCCAATCCTCGGTGTGACATCAACTGTGATGCCCTGGACACAGGGACAGTAGTGGAGTCCATTACCTCAGGGCTTCAAGTAGACAGTACTGGGGAGACAGCTCTTAAGATTGTGTTTGTGTTCACATATGTGACTGCATGTGACAGGTCCTTTCTGTCAATGGGTCTCAGGTAGGACTGACTTTACTTCTGATGCCCAGCCCACAGACGGTTCAGATTAAGATCCAACAAATGTTTACTGAGTCCTTACAAAGTTCCAAGCCTTTTACTTTATACTTTGACACATTTATATCATTTAATCTTTAACAACAACTCTTTAAGGAATTATCTGCATTTTACAGATGAGAAAACAATCGCAAAGAGGTTCATTGATTTGCTCCAGTATATCATATAGCTTTTTTAAAAACACACACACACACTACACCGTCAGCTGAGGCCTGTCTGTGCTGACTGCTTATCTTACAGCATTTCTTGTCTACTTCTGGAGTGACTGTTCCCCTTATACAAGCCCCCTTATTTCTTCTCTTACTAGCCCACGTGGGTTTTTCTTTTTTAATACTGGATTTAATAGCACAAAAAATCACGAATACAAAGAAACTGGCAAAGGTGTTTGTCAATGAGATATCCCTGCATCCTCCACTTTTCCGCTTTCATACCCACGAATGTAATGGGCTACATTTTTTAAAACTTTTCTTTTCCTCCAAACATATAACTGTTATGTGATTGGTCAATTGAAGCTGAAACACCCATGGAGAAAGATGTTTTACAGTTACAAGGGCACACACCCCCCCACACACACCACCCCCCTCCCCCCACACCTTCCCACACAACCTTTCGGAGGAATATAGGATATGCACCAGTGTCACCATTTCCCTGCTCCTGCCTTCCCCACCAAGAGCACTCCTGCTATTTAATTTTCCTTCAAGTGACTGCTTCAACTAGAGCCGCTTCTCCCTCCCCTTCTATTTATCTTCCACTCAGGACCTTTTGGACACTGGGTATTGTTCAATTCTTACTCTGTCAGGCCCATGAGCTGTGGTCAAGTAGGTCCTTTAAATCTCGATGCCAGTTGTAGCACAAGTGTCATCATCTTCCATTACAGGTAGGTCTGTGTGTCACCTCAGTAGGCTTGCGTATTCATTTCTTATACCTTTTCTGACTCATGTTCCAGGACCTGTTTGTGATAGAACAGTAAATACCCCTCACTGTCCAGTACATCCTTAATACTGGCCTTGGTGATGACAGCATCATCACACTTGAACCACTGGTCCTTGTGGTGGCGAATGAAGCTGGTGTAGTGGCCACTCTCCAAGGTTCCTTGGTGATTAACCACAGCAAACAGGGAATACTTATTCTCATTGTTTCCACTATTGGTTGGCAGCTGCAATTGTCCATTCATTCTGCTCTCTTTACTTGAGGCCATAAACGGTGTCATATCCAGCTCCAGAGGAAAGGAAATGTATGTAGTAATCTTGCGCCTCTGTTTAGCTGAGTGTTCAAACCGTTTGAAATGAAAACAGGCAACAACTGGTAATTTATTCATTGTGAGCTGTTTGGTAGACTCCTGGTAGCTCTGGCAACTACCACATTTGATTTTGGCACTGCTTCCCAAGTGCTCTGGCCTTGTGAACCTTCGCAAGCAGTCCGTGAGAGTGGTGATGCCCGGTATGTGGCTCTCCCCGTTCACACTGCTCTCCCTCCCTGGACTCATGGGCCAGAAGGAGGTGCAAGAGCCAGGCAAGTCCAAACTAATGTCCCAGCATGGGTCTATGGTAGTGGAGACACCATGGCAGGCTTGACAGGTGACATCAGATTGCAGGCCCCCAGTGAAAATTTGGTCTATGATGCAGTTACAGTGGTTGGGGTTGTTAGCGGCCTTCCCCACATCATCACCTTTGCAGTGCCTGTGCAGGACATCCAACGCTGCGATCAGGAACTCGTGGGCATCCTGCTGCCTGTACCCTGCTAGATGACGAGCGTGTATCCACACCAGGTGCAGTAACTTATAGGGAACGTGAGGAGATGGGTTTCCAGAATACAACTCCCGAAAAAGTGAAGACATCTCACAGACCAAACACAACTCAGGACTGGGCATTTCACACCGGTGCCGGTCAGAGAGAAAGAAATCTCTCAGGATCGGAGTGTGCGTCAGGGCCTGGACAATGCAGTTCATAAAACACGTGTTGCCGAGATTGATTAGTCCTCTTAAGCCAATGGTAAAGCTGGAGGCGATTCTTCTTCTCCGTGGGTTATGCCCCAGCAGTTCCAACTCGGGTTTGGTGGTTTCCCAGGTCGGATATTTCTCACCAAGGCCTGGTACTGAACACTGCTGGTGAGAAACGTCTGTTGAGGTGGAGGCTTGTAATTTCAAGGCTTCTCCTTGCTCTTCTTTGGCAATTTGCTCAATGTCTTTGTCATACACATAGTCCTTACACATAAAGCAGTAGATACCTCCATAATAAAGGTCTACAGCTAAGTTGTGTTGTTTTGTCTCTGCGTGCTCATGGATGTGTTTCTCCGTGAAGCAGCCAAAGAAGACACAGGAAAGGCAAGAGTGGAGTCTGTTCAGATGGGTGCCACACACATGGCAGATGCACGACTTTGCCTTGCTTTTCCTCGTCTCCGGGGTTCCACACCACACGAAGCACTGGTAGATGACCCGCAGTTCCTGCCTCCAGTTCTCTCCCACCTTAAAGCTGTTCACGTGGGAACAACCTGGTGGACCCACGGCAAAATCCACATCCAGGCATCCGCCCCCAGGGCCGCGCCGGGGCCGGGGCCGGGGCGGGGGCCGTGGCCTAGGCTGCGGCGGGGTACGGAGCCGGGTCTGGGGCCGGGGCCGGGGTCGGCGGCGCGGGGCACGACTACGACGCGGAGAGGGATCTGGGGGCCGCGGCGGATCGGAGGGAAGGGCAGGGGGAGGAACCTCGTCGCTGCTGCCACCACCGCTGCTCCGGGCTGGGTTCTCATCCTCCAGCTCCTGCTTCGGCTCCCCCTTCGGCTCCCGCTCCGCTTCCCGTGCCGGCTCGGGTTCGGGCTCCAGCTTGGGCTCAGCCTGGCGGCCCGGATCCTCTGCCGTCTCCACCTTCTCCGCGGCGTCCACCTTCCCCGCCGTCTCCACCTTTTCGGTGGCGTCCACCTTCCCTGCTGCCTCCACCTTCCCCTCCACCTTCGCCTCCGCCACCACCTTCCTCTCCGCCGTCTCGGCCGTCTCCGCCTCCTGCACCTCCTCCGCCTCCACTGGTGGCGGCTCCTCCCCCTGCTCGCAGGGCTGGGGCGGCCACTGGGCGTGGCGGCGCGGGGGCCACGCAGACCTGGGGTGTCCCCCGCCCGGCCTGAGGGAGCGCGGTGACTGTGGCAGCGGACCCAAAAGGGGCTTTCACTGAAGGAGGCGGCGGCGGAAGCAGGCGACGCCCCCGGGAATCCTCCTACAGAAGCCCCCTAGCGGAGGCCGCTTCGGCAGCCAGGCCCCGTTTCCTTTAATTCAATATTCCCCAAACTTGCTTGTTCACGAGAATCACGTGGGGAGCGCGTTAAAATTACAGATTCCTCGGCTCCACTCGCAGGCCTACTGGATCAGACTCTGGAAGGGAGGTGCTCCGGAACCTGTATCTCTAACTAGGGCCCGAGAGGCTGCTTATGATCAGGCAAGTTTGGGAAACACAGCTCTAATTCATTGAGGCTGGCGGGAAGGGGGGCGGGGACCGCGCAGTCTCTTTAAGGCGCTTCCAGTTCTCAGCTCCAATCGCTGCTCTGCCCCCTTGGTCGTCTCCTCCCCTCTCCTCGTCCTTCCCTTCGTCCATACAGCTTTCCTTTAGCACTGTGGGGCCGGGGTCGAACGTTTACCAAGTCCAGGAATGTTTCTGAGGCTGTGAAAGGTCCCCTTGCGGGACGGGGGGCGGTGCCTTGGGTGCAGGCAGAAGCCATGACCCGCGATCATCCCGCGGAGCCTCCCTCCCGCCTGTCCCAGTCTCCTCTCCCACCCAGTTCCTGCCCATTCAACAATAATGAAGCTGTAGCTCCCCTGGGGGCAGGCCTGGACCCCAAATCCCAGAGGCAGCGCCTCCAAGGCCGCTGGGCCCGAAGTGGCTTGTCCCCTTTCCCATCTTATCAGCTCCCTGCAGTCTGAGCTGGTTCCTCACCTCCCCCTCAGGCTCCCAAGGCTGAGGGCGGGATGAGGGTTTGGCAGCTGGCCTTCTGGTCCGGGAGAAGCTGAGCAGCCCACGGGCCATCCCTACAGCCGACACCTTCCCTACGGGTGAGAGTGTGGCCTACGCTACCGTACACAGTCCCGAGACCCTTAAGCTCTAACAGAGTCCCGAAGTAGGCAGCAGGTAGGAGTGGAAGTTTGTGGAGCTGCCAGCAGAGACAAGGGGTTGGGCGCTTGTCTCGGAGACCTCGCGGAACTCCTATGCTAAGAGGCTGCTGGCACAGGTAGCAGCACCTGGGGGCCCGTGAGGAATGAGCTCAGAGCAAGTGGCTCCGGTCTTGAGCACTGCTGAGGATGTCGGGAAGCAGCTGCAGCTACTGGTCCCAGGAAGTGTGGTCCAAAGCAGGCATCAGTACAAGAGGCAGAAGGAGAGAATGTTTGAACAGCCAGGTCCCTGAGTCCTGGTGGCAGCTGGCTGTGGTCTAGTGCACACTGTGCTGCCTGATTATACCCCAGCAAAGTTCTCCCTGTTCGGCACCGATGCCACCATCCACCTGACCTTCCCCCCAGGGAGGGGTGGGGCAGACCCCCTGGGGTTAGCAACAGGAGGTGGTCATCCGGAACCCAGAGTCCTTGAGCTAGATGCCTGGTTCCCATCCGGAGGAACTGCAGCTAATGCATCCCCTGAAGGAATGCTACTGTTGCTACTGCGAAAAGTGACTGAGGTCAGGGAACATGGAACCCGGGGCGACGGTGCTCTCTTCCTAACTGCTATCTTTATAGATAATCGATCCAGAGACCCAAAGATCTGAGTACCTGAGACTACCATGGAAGACTAACCATGGTAACCTGATTGCCTTACTGATCAACTCCCTGCAGAAGCCCACAGTTCCACCTCGCTCTCCCAGATCAGCATGTTCTGGACATGGGGGGCTCTGCCACCATTCACTTAGTGGATGTTTATTCAGCACCCACCCATAACCAGATGCTGAACCAAGACCACCTACCCCAGGGCCACGATCAGGGCTGGCTTCCCCAAAAGCATACTAACACTAAAAAAGTGTCTAGGACACTAGCAGAGAAGTGGCACCAAAAAATAAACATATATATAATTATATATAATTTTTCAAGGGGTCCCTGTGGGAAAAATCACAATTTAGTTGTAGTTCCTTACATTCTTTTCCTTGTTGCGTGTGACTTTTGCTTTGAATCATATTCGGAGGCTGTTACCATAATCTTGAGGTTCTTAGTGGTTCTTTGAGTCTGGATTCAGTCCTGGGCAAATACTATATCACCATGTCTACCTCACAAGACCTGACAATTGCTGACAGAAGGACTGACCTTAGGAAAGACAGCTCCTCCTCCGTCCATGCACCTGAATGCTAAGTACAGCTCTGACCACAAGGTGGCAAAAGAGTAAATGACAATTGCTTGTTACTTTTTGTATGTTTATACAAAACTTTTGGTTTATATCAAGATGCTATCTCAAACTCTTTTGAAAAATATGGTGCTCCTTCATGTATGTTTAGGTTGACATCTAAAATCCTGGCATAAATGTCAACTGGCTGCAAAAACGTAACTTCTGACAAGTGTTAACCTTCAAAAATAAAAACTGTTCTGTCACTATTTAACATGAATCTGGTGAAACCTAAATACCTTAGTAATTTCAGAGGCACCATACTCTGAAAAATTCATAACCAACCTCTTAGATAGTTACAGGTTGTACATTTTCTCTTTTCTCCTTGAGACCTTAATTCTACCCTTCCAACAGAATTTTGTTCGAACAAAATATATTTTGCAATTGAAAGTTTTATAGATTATTTTATTATATTACTTGATAGCGAAAGTATGTATATGTTTTGCTGTTTAAATTCTCTTTAAGTCGGACATGGTGATGCACGCCCATAATCTCAGCACTTGGAAGGCTGAGACAGGAGGATCACCATGAGTTTGAGGCCAGCCTGGGCTATATAAGCAAGTTCAAGGCCAGTCTGCATTATATAGTGAGACCCCATCTCAAAAACTAACTAACTAAATAAATAAATACTCTTTAAATGTTCCTGTGATCATAAGGCTTTTTAAGCATTGTTTAAAATTTTGCTCTTTTGTAATCTCAGCACTTGAGTGACTGAGACAGGAGGATTGTTGCAATTTTGAAACCAGCCTGGCTACAAAGTGAGGTCAAGGTCAAACTGAACTGCATAGTGAAACCCTGTCTGAAAAAAGACCAAAAATATATGTATATGTATACACAGGATAGCTAGGATAATTGTACTACTAATATCTGTTGGTTTATCGAAAGGAACTGTAAATGTGTAATTGTTTGATCAATCTTGTATGCCTATATCTGGTTATATGTGCAACCATTTTGACGATGACATTGTGTAATATAAAAACCATTGTTAATATTCTGTCACCATGTTTTGAAATTCTGTTTAGGTTGTTCTCTATGCTGTCTTGTTTATATATTTGTTTTTGTTATTTTGGTTTTTTAAATGAAAAACAAAATTTATATGTATACATAAGGATAGCTGGAATAAGGTGTATTGCTGATGTCTGTGGTTTATTGAAAGGAACAGTCAATGCTTAAAATTTTCTTTTTTCTTGACCAATTTTGCATGCTTGAATTTGTTAATCAGAATGATTGATCTGAAAACAACAATATGCAGTATAAGAACTATTGTTGAACTCCTAGCATCTTGTATGGTGAAGTTCTGCGTCATTTCCAATGTTTTTTTATTACTTGTTACTGTCTTTGATTGTTTGATCAGTCTTACATTCTTGTCTAGTGGACTGAGCAACTTCATTGAAAATAATAGTATGTAATGTAACAACCGTTGTTACTTTCTATCATTTTGTTTTGAGGTCATGTATCATCTTTGTTCTTTTTGTGTTGTTTTGATTTTGTCTTTATTGTTGTTTTGTTAGTTTTTTTAATTTATAAAATAAAAAAAATTTTTTAAAAGACCAAAAAATTTTTGCTCTTGCTAGAGTTATAGTGACAATTAATATCAGAATGTGATGGATCAAAAGATTGTAAATATTAAAAATTATGATATGTAATCTTTAAACATAAAAATTTATTGGAGATAGGGCTTGATAGAGCTTTTTAAAAAAAAAATTAGTGGATGTATCCATAGATAAATATCTCTTATTCCTAGAGTGAGACAGGATTCAGCATCAATTATCTTCCAATTTTTTTTTGGTTTAACGTTAGCACACAGAAATCTTCCTTACATAAATGTGTAAATGGGCATAGATGCTTTGTTTTAGCAATATCTCTCAAGAATTCCTTTGGAGGTATGTAAGGAGAACTTACACAGTGATTTGTCTTCAAAATTATTTCTCATGATTTATCAGCTGATGACTCTACTGGGTCTTCTTTCAATTTTATTGGGAACAAAAAAATTGGAAAACATTTGAAGTCCCCATTCATTTCTTAGAGCAGTTTATTTGTTGGCCATCCACAGCAGTGTTTGGAGTTGTCTCTCTGGGGCCCTGAGGAGCTTGCAGCACAGGGCGGTACATCTAGGTAAAATGCAGGATGAGTAAAGGATATGCTTTTCTTTTGCAAGTGAGAAAAGGAGCATGTGAAAGGGGAGATGGAGAAAGAGAACCAGCTTTATTCTTCCATAGGTGTGTTCTCTGGCAGATCAGTTTTAAGACTATGAAATTCTGGAGTAGAAATTAATTCCCTTCAAACTCCTGTACCCTAGGGTAATTGTCTTGGTTACTTTTCTCTCATTGCTGGGACAAAATATCTGATGACCAAAATTAAGGAAGGAAAGGTTTATTTCGCTTACAGTTTGTGGAGGTTTCGATCCATACTAGGCATGATTATAAGGCAGAGTGGCACGTGGCAGAGGGCTGCATCTCAGGGCGGCAGCACACAGCAAAGCTGCCACCACACACACACCACGGTGGAATCCGGGAGGAGGAATGCCCCCAAGCAGCTCCTTCCTCTCCCTTTCATATGCAAACTATCCACTCCCGGGCGGGTGCAGCTCTCACACCCACAATCATTCAACTCTAATAGCCTGCCCCATATCCGCAGGAGGCTTTGGGGGAACACACAGACATAAACCATAACAGTAATGCATACTCCACTTTGAAAGTTGTTGGTTTGTATTTATTTCTACAGAAGTAATATGTACAATATTTGTGTTTCTTAAAAAGATATAGAAACCCACATGACATGAAAAGTAAAAACACATCTCTCCCCACCAATCACAACCAGTTCTATTCCCCCTGAAGATTCTAAGAAAATTTCTATGCAAATGTAATATAATATAATATATATATTCTGAGGAATTTGAACGAGACTTCAATAAACAGAAATTGTCTTCAAGTTGATCTACATCTCTAACGAAACTCAAATAAAAGTTCCAATGAGTTTTTAAGGGAGATTTACAAAGGGATCCTTAAACGAATATGGAAGACTAAAAGGCATTTCACCCCTTTCTCTTTCTTCCTCCAAGGAATGAGGATTTAATGGCGGCAGCTGAGCAGCCATCTTGTAATCAATCACAATGGAAAGACCAAAAACTCATCTCAGGGCTTATTTTTACATGAGGAAAAAGATACTGTATTTTAACAACTCTAAGAGGTACATCTTTTCATGTTTACACATTGCTGACAACATTGATTGATGGTTTATGATTAGGTTTGGCAGCATTTTTTACCTTTCTTTCTGGTACATAAATTACTGCTGTTGCTCATAATCAATAGTACCTCAGAATCAGTGTAGTGCTCACAATGTTATCTTTTTGTTTGTTTGTTTGTTTTCCGGTACCGGGAATCAAACTCACAACCTTGCGCTTGCCAGGCAGGCGCTGTGCTGCTGAGCTAATATCCAGCCCCTTCACAATGTTATCTTTTAAGTTATTATCCAGATCCCAGTTATACAATTCCTAAGCAATAGTATGCTTTCTGTTGTCATTCCTCATGAAATCTCAAGTCCTCATCTTGGCTTTTGAGGCCCTATGAGCATGGCCTTGTTCTCTTACACTTCACTTCCTATTAATTACACCTTGACTCAAATAAGCTACACTTACTGTTGGTCCTCGAATCAACAAAGCTGGTTCCTGCTTCCGGGTCTAGCCCTTATTGTTTCTTCTGGCTGCAAAGCTTCCTTCAGAAATTCTCATGGCTTTCTCCCTTACTTGCTTTATGTATGTATGTATGTATGTATGTATGTATTTATTTATTGTCTTTTTGAGCCAGGGCTCACTCTGCAGTTCAATCTGACCTTGAGCTCACTTTGTAGCCCAGGCTGATCTCGAACTTGCACCAATCCTCCTGCCTTAGCCTCCTGAGTGCTGGGATTACAGGTGTGCGCCACCACGCCCGGCTTCCTTATTTGCTGTAGATCACTCTTTAAATGACGCCTCATCTCAGAGTCGTTTCCTTGACCACTCTATAAAATAGCACCCTACCCCCACTTAATCCCTGCTTTTTTTCCATTACTACATGATGTATTAAATAATCACCACATGGACATATTAAATAATATACAGACATAATTATGTAAACTCCATGAGAGTAATATACTCACTATTATGTTTCCAGTGCCTCTTTGGAACTTGTTACATATTTAAATATTTGTGAAGTAAATGAATGTCTTTCATCATGAGTTTACATATATTTTTGTAAGTTTATTGGACATTTCTATTACTGTATTTTGCGAACTGCTTATTGACATCTTTTATCTTGTTTTCTTGTGACTTCTTATTAATCATCCTAGTAAGTAACATTTAAATGGCACCTGAAGCATGCCAAGAGCTGTTCAATTTCACTTGCTTAATACTACGATTTTAAGAAGTGCTTTTCTCTTCCTCTTATAAGGAAACTGAGGCATAGAAAAATTGAATGGCACCCGAGGACACAGCTAGTAAGTGACAGATCTGAAATTCAAATTCAGCAGTTGGAATGTAGAATTTGGACTCTTAACTACTGATAGAGCTTTTTTTTAAAAAAAAAAAATGTATCTCAGATTCTAATATACACTTTTCCCATTTAACACCGACTATTATATTTTACTCCATATTTTACCATATGTTGTTAAAGATTTCTTTATGGGTTCTAAATTTTAGAATTTCATTTCTTACAATTTTATCCTAATTAGAAAAGTATAGTGCAAGTGCAAATGGCCTGAGACTAAAGAGTGCTTGATGATTTTGAGAAATGAAAATAAGGCCAGAATGGCTTGAGTTTGATAACCAAGTAAGAGGAGCATGGCTTAAGATGAAGATGAGAACAGAGATGCAAGCAGGAGCCAGATCACATGGAGATTTGTAGACCATCGGCCAGGACTTGAATATTATCCCTTTGCACCAAGAATCATTTGAGGGTTTTAAGCAAGACAGTGACACCATAAGATTTATGTTTTACACACAATAATTATAATTCAACAGTACTAATTAGCACTGATTACTTGTGATATGCAAATCACTGTTTTATAAGTAATTTACTAAGTTATTTAAACCTCAGAAGATATTAATGAGGTAGGTACTAATACTGTCACAATACACAAGAGGAAAGAGGCACAAAAACATTAAAGAAGTTAGGGACATAACTCTGTGGCAGAGCACTTACACTTGGCCCTGGATTTGGTCCCCAACACTGCAAAAACATTTTAAAAACTATTTTGTACTTGCTTGTGCTTACTCTGCTTCTATACCACTTTCCATTTAAAAGGTACCTCGTTTGAAATTAAAATAAAATAAAATATACTTAGTTTCAACAATGAGATGTCTGATACCTACTTTTTCTAGGCCCTTTATGTCTCACTAGTGGTCGACAAGTCTTCTCTGGGCAAAAGAAAGGGAAAATAGCAAGTCCACTCAATACCAATATCCTTTGGTCTGGGAGCTGGACTCCCCCCATCAGATTTAGACCATGCCCAAATGCCTTAAGCTCAGGAATATCCAACCTGCTGGCCCATTCAGAATGACCAAGAGTCAGTCAGCCCAGAAGCTCCTGATTACCAGTGCAACAGGACTAGGTCCTACGGCCTGTCCTCCCGCAACCACACCGACAATCAGGTAACAGGAATAGGGGATGAGGGTCCACCACAGGCTTCCGGGAGATGCCTGCCCTGCACAGGGAAGCAGTGAGCCGAGAGATATAAAGGGGCCACTAAATGGACCAGCTCATCTTCCTTCAAGCACACATCTCACCCCAGGTAGCCTACACCCATGTAATACGAATGGCCCAAGGCCTTCTCTGGCTAAAAGAAAGGCTCAGAGAGCAAATTTATGGTTGTAGAGATGACATGAAAAATGAAAATTACACTGCATCATGTACCAGCTAGCCATTTCCCCAGTTTTCATCACAGATTTCTTCCAGCTACTACGTTTCTATCTTCCTTCAATCTTCAGTAACTCTGCCTGTAACCCTTCAGACTGATGTCCCATTGGACTCACACTTTTGATTCTCTACCTATCTGCACTACATGGTCTCTTATAAGCCTCCTGCATGGCCACAACATCTAGCCAACTACCAGTCTTACCTTTGCCTTTTAGGAAAACACCCCAAGTCTGAGTTGAGTTCTGGAGGCTGGCCCTGTAGGATATAGCTTGACCTTGGACTTGATCTTGAACAGAAGAACAATGCACAGCATACTGTAATTTCACTTACCAAAGTGTGGAATGTGATTTCTTGTGCTTGTCCAAAATGCCTCTTCCAAATCTGAAGGGTAGACATTGTTACACTGCACCTAAAGTGACAGATAAAAATTTTTATTTTGTTTTGTTTGTTTGTTTTTGGCAGTAGCAGGGATTGAACTCACGACCTTGCGCTTGAAAGGCAGGCGCTTATGCCACTGAGCTATATCCCCAGCCCAACAGATAAAAATTTTGATGGTGTACTTTTATTCTTTTTCAAAATCTTAATCCTTTGAAAAACCACAAAAAGCAATACAAACAAAACTAGGTAACCTCAGTAGAGGCAAGTTCAGCAGTTTCTAGCAAAATGATGTGTTCTCATTATTTGACTCAGTAGTTCCCCTTCTAGGAATCGAACCCAAGAATACATTAGCTGAAGTACAAAATGACGTATGCATAAGAATACTCATTGTGGCACTATGTGTAATAACAAAACGCTGGAGGGAAAAATGTGCACAACTAAGGACTATTATTTGAATAAATAATAGTAGAGCTATAAATTGGAGTACTACAGAATGAGGTAGTTTTTTTATACAATGATTAGGAGTAAAATGTCTCCAGACATGCTCAAATGTCCCCTAGGTGATAAAATCTCCAGTTGAGAACCACTAATCTAGGAAAATGATCATAAATGAATAAAAAAGAGTATGTAAAATAATAATGGGAAATTCAACCACCTGAGTCCATTGATGAATTTTAGCATTACTAAGGGTGGACAGCCACATATTATGTGCCTCCTGATATGATACAGTAGGAGGTATACAGTACCGCCCATGGTGTACTGATACCAAAAGTTAAAATAAATCGAACCTCAATCTAATCAACTGTCCACCTCTGACACCCAGTTTATGGTGAATGCTGAACAAGTTCACAATCAGCCAAATCTAAAATGTGAAAATTGACGAAATTTCTTCAATTATAAAAGAAATTTAAAAGGGAATGATGGAAAGGGAAATTTATAATTCTTCAAAGGGACTCAACAACAGAATACACACTTGGTTTGAAAAAAAGCAACTTTAAAAACACTTCTTGAGATAATCAGAAAATTGAATATCAATTGATATTTACTTATATTAAGAAATTGTTTTTAGAGAGAAAAGGAAAGAAAGGATGAGAAAAAAGAATAGAAGGAAAAATGGAAGCAAGTTTTTGTAAATGAGGAGGGGAAGAGGGGTTGAAGGGAAGGGAGGGCAATGGGAAAAAAGAAGCAAGATTTATCAGGCACAAGTACAAAGTCACTATGATGAATATTATCATTATGCATACCTGAAGTGTACGAATAAAATTTTAAAAATGCAAAAAAAGTTTGACCAAGAACAGGTTGTTCAAACCTTGCATGTTCCCATAAAAAAGAAATTCTTTTTATTAAATTGTGACAAGAGCATTGTAGTTATGTAAAACTTATTTTTCTGTTGGAGCTGCACATTCCCATTGAGTAAAATGGTGTAAAATCTAGGATTCAAATTTAAAAGATTCCAACAAATCTTGGGATGAAGAGGATAAATCAAGTAACATTGGGAAGAAAATTTGAAAATTGTTGTAGTTGAGAAAAGTGGGTTCATTCTATAATCTCTCTACTTTTGTGTATATCTAGATTTTCTATAATAAAATGATTGTTTAAAGATAAAACAGTGAAACTTTTGCTTCCAGAAAGATGAAGTGGTTGTACGTTTCTCTAAGCCTCCTGATTAAGTACAGTTATACACCCTGGACAGTTTACATAACACAAACATAGGCAGAATGAGGGCATAGGCCTCAGAATCCGAGGAATGACACAGCAGTGAGTAACCTGAGAGTTGCTTCCCTTCGTATATCCTAGGCTCGGTTGTGGAGAAGCTGGTAACCTACAAAGATCAATAAACATAGACCACACACACACACACACACACACACACACACACACACACACGACCCTCAAGCAAATTCTTCTCTCTCTAGGCAAAGGACTATAAAAGGGGCAACATTTCAAGAAAGGTAAGTTTTAGATAAGAATCATCATACTCCAATAAAACACCACAGAAAAAATTGCAACACCATTCATGCCAACAAAGGCCAAGAGGGAAACTTACTTCAACCTTGGCCAGACTGTATCAAGGAGCCCAAACTGACCATCATGGTAGTACCAGAAAAAAAGCAAATAGGGAACCAGAATTTTCATTGTCTCCGGGCAGTAACAAGCTCCCTGTGACAGTGTCAGTGGAGACTACATGCGAAACTTGAACTTTCCTGGCCACTGTCTTGGTTACTTTTCTCTGGTTGCTGGGACAAAATACCCAACGCCCAAAATGAAGGAAGGAAAGGTTTATTTAGCTTCCAGTTTGTGGAGGTTTCAGTCCATACTTGGCTGGCTCCAAGGCAGAAGGTAGCAAAGCAACAAGAGCAAAGGGGGGAATGGCAACCAAACGGCAAACAGCCAGAGCAAAAGGGAGGAATGGCCGCAAGCAGCTTCTTTCCCTCCCTTACATTGTAAACAGGCTACCCCCACCTAAGGGGCGTGTAGCTCTCACATAATCTCCATGCACTCCTCTTCCACAGGCTCAGGATATATACAAAGTAAGCACCCTGGCTTCCTGCTGAGTCCCTTAGCCAAACCTCTAGACTCCCCAGGTTGACACAATGTACCAACCATAACAGCCACCCAGAAAGAAGGAGTGTGTGGGGGTCCTCTCTTCTTCTCAGGAGGGTGGTACAGTGGAAGCCCAATGGAGAATCATTTTCACAACCACGCACCAGTTATAAGCACATCTCCCACAATCACCTCAGAGCGTCAGTGGAGGTCGTGTGGGATCATAACAAGGCATCTCTGCTCCACTCAGTCAAGGTAGTATCAGCCGAGCTGTGGTGGGGAACTTGAACTCCCACTTTGCCAAGCAGTAATATCGAGGTCCTCCTCTAGAGACTGGAGAACCTAGACTTCCACTTCACCCAGCAGTAACAAAATGGCACTTCAGTTCCCCTGCCAGACTAGAGTCAGAAGACTGATGAAATAGAAAACCTAGAGCCTTATAACTCCCAAAATGTCCCGGTTTCAGTTAAAAATCACTCATATCAAGAGCCGTGGACTCTCTCATGAGAAAAGACAATCAAAAGACACCCCCAACAAGATAACGTCACTGTTCATAAGCTGCATCAACAAGCAAGTCCAAACAATGAGAACAAATATAAAAGTAGAAAGTTCCAACAAAGAAATTCTATTGAGAAAGAAACAAAAGATATGAAAAAAGAACAAAATGGAATTTTCAAAACAGAGAAATACAACAACTAAAATTTAAAAACTCATTGGGGGGCTGGGGATTTAGCTCAGCGGCAAAGCGCCTGCCTGGCAAGCGCAAGGTCATGAGTTCGGTTCCTGGTATCAGAGAAAAACCAAAAAAAAAAAAAAAACAAAAACCTCATTGGATTGGCTCAATAGCAGAATGAAAGGAACAGAGGAAAGAATCAATGAACTGGAAGGCAGAACAGTAGAAATTACCCAGTAAAAACAACAGAGAGCAAACAGATTGAAAAAATGAACAGGAACATGTGGGATAGCTTGCACAGTATGTACACATAATGTAAAACCTAGATTTTCTAGAATAACTAATAAGTAATACAAAGACATACACTAGAGGTAAATGAAAATTCAATGCTAGAAAAAAGTTCAAGGAACTCACAAGAAGGCAAGGAAAAGAATACAGAAAAAATAAAAACAGAATCAAACAAAAATACCTAAATGTAATGTCAGATTTAAGCCCTAACATACCAATACTCCAAACTATAAACAACGAGAATGTCCTTTAATAGTTGAGTGGCTAAACAAATTATGGTACATGTACATCATGGAGTAACATTCACCAATAAAAGGACAAACCATACATATAATAATCTGGATGATCTCAAGGGCACTAAGGTGAGTGGGAAAAAATATCTAATTTCAAAATAGCAAAAACTGTATGGTTCCACTTCTATAACATTCTTGAAGTGACAAAAGTAATAGGTGTAGAGAACAGATTAGTAGTCACCAGGGGTTAGGGATGATGGGTAGGAAGGGAGTGGGTGTGACTCTAAAGGGTATGGCACAGGCTGGGGATATAGCTCAGTGGATTAAGTGCCTGCCTGGCAAGCACAAGGTCCTGAGTTCGATTCCTGGTACCAAAAAAAAGGGGGGGATGGCAGGAGGGAGATCTTCAAAGGAATGAAATGGAACAGTTCTATATCTTGCTTGTGGTGGTTACAGAAATCTATTCATGATAAAATGATGGAGAACAATACGTACAACAGTGTCCCAATGTCAATTTTCTGTTTCATAAGATGTAATGATTGGGAAAACCTGGGTGAAAATTACACAAAACAATTTTAATCTCTTGGAGAAGGAATTTCAAATAAAAACAGGAGGAAATTTAATACTTATCAATAATGTTTTACCACATAATTTTCAAATAGAATGCCAGATATTTTTTCCCTAAATGAAGATGTTCCCTCGTGTCTTTGGAAGCTCTAATAAGAATGACCCACCAGGATCCCTGTGACAGCACGTCCCTGGCCACTTTCCTGGACAACAGGAAGCCCAGGTCTCCATCGAGGACCATGGCTGTTGGAGTGTTTCAACCTATTTGAGCTCGTATTAAAAATACCTGTCACTAGATAATATATAAGTTAAATTTATTTCTCACAATTCTAGGGGCTGAAGGTATAGCTCAGTGATATTTTACATGCTTAACATGTGCGAGGACCTGGGTTAAATCCCCAGCACCTTTCCCCAATATTTCTGTTTTGGAGACTGGGAAGAGCAAGATTAAGGCACTGGTGAGCTTGGAAATGGTCTTTTCACTGCATCCTTACTTGTCAAAAGACAGAATAGCATAAAGGATTTAAACTAGTTCCTTTAGTCCTTTTATAAAGCATTAATTCATGAAAGCAGACCCTCATGATTCAGTCACTTGTCCAAAGACCTCACCTCTTAATACCACCACGGTGGGGATTAATGAATTCTAGAGAGGACTCATTCAAGCCGTATAGCAGGGAGGACCCTCTTCTGTTTCTACAATAAGGCGATATAGGAGACTGATTTGGGTCTCTTTTGTTCTCTACACCGTGGGCCTCCAGCTAAATCATGAATTCCCTCCACCCCAGCCTAAGTGAGTGCAAATCTTTTCATGTGAACTTTCTCCTTGGCTCACACAGGAATGATCTGTATAAATTAACCATCATCTTCATGTTTGCTACTGTTTGGCACTCTGTTATTTCTTGACCTTAACCTGGAAATTGAATTCAGGAATCTCTCAAACTCCACATCAAGAAATCACAAAAGCTAGCAGAGCCGTCAGTGTCTAACATTTTAAAGTTTTACTTTTTATTAAGCTGTATTAGGGGCTGGGGATTTAGCTCAGTGGCACAGCGCCTGCCTGGCAAGCGCAAGGTCGTGAGTTCAATTTCTGGTACCAGAAAAAAAACAAACAAAAAAAGATTTTAAAAAAAGATGCATTAATTTTACATATTACCAGGGCACAATGTGATATTTCAGCACACGTACACAGCAGGCCCTATTCAAATCCAGCCTCTTGGGCTAGGGATGTCGCCCAGGGGTCGGGGGGATGTAGAGTGCCTGCCTGGCATACACAAGCTCCCAGGTTTGTTCCCCAACACCACAAAAACAAAATCCAGCCTCCCTTTATCTACCACTCGTCCTATAATAATCACTGTTCTACATTCAGGTTAACATTTTTCTAGCTTCCACATATGAAAGCGAACATGCAGTACTTGTCTTTCTGTGTCTGGCTTATTTCACTTAACGTAATGTCCCCCAGGTCCATTTACTTTGCTACAAAAACATGATTTCATTATTCTTTCTTGGTACAGAGAAATTTAGCTATTATTTATTATACCTTCAGACTGAACACCTCTTCTAAAATTAATACCGCTTCAAGAGTGGGTAAAGCTACATTCTGAAGGTATTATTTTGTTTGCACACAAAAAAGATCCTCCAGTTGTCAGGACTTATTCACTTTGGAGTACAGTGAAGAGCAGCATCCCAATTCTGTTTCTACCACTTATATAAAATGAAAGTACACATGATTTTCACCTTTGCTTCTTTTTTCTCAGTGCTGGGTTGAAACCCAGGGCTTCGTGTTTGCTAGACAATGCTCTGCCACTGAGCTACACCCTCCGCCCCTCATCTTTGCTTTTAAAGATGTGCTCATGGGCAATTCATCCTGGAATTCATTGAAATTGACATAATAAAATACTTATTTGTAACACATATAAGCCATATACCAAACAAAAATGTATAGAAGTTGTTTCACTGGGTGTTTAATGCCACCTCAACCCTTGTACCTGTGCATCGTTAACTAATATTGGAACTGGGGCTGGGGATTTAGCTCAGCGGCAAAAGCGCCTGCCTGGCAAGCGCAAGGTCGTGAGTTCGGTTCCCGGTACCGGAGAAAAACCAAAACAAAATAAAAAATAAAAAAATAAAATGTGGGAACTGTAGTAAGAAAATCCTATAGCAGCAAAACACAGGACTCTAAAATCTACTCATCCTGAAAGGCCAGTGAAATTGAAAA
>NW_004955543.1:994141-1008841 GCF_000276665.1 Chinchilla lanigera | reverse complement strand
TGGGGGGGCTGGGGATTTAGCTCAGCGGCAAAAGCGCCTGCCTGGCAAGCGCAAGGTCGTGAGTTCGGTTCCCGGTACCGGAGAAAAACCAAAAAAAAAAGAACTAATATTGGAACTAATTAGACTGAAAGGCAGTTCCCCCAGTTAAAATTTCGCAGAACCTTTATATTTCCCTAATATTACAAAACCCAATATTTCTAAAATCCTACTGATACTAGTAGTACTAATTCTAGTACAGACAGTCCCCAATTTATGCTGATTTGACTTATAGTGCAGTACACATGGCACTTCATATTGGAATTCTGATCTTTCTCAGGCTCGCTATATGCAGTCTGATACTGTCTTGTGATATTGGGAGCAGCAGTGAGCTGCAGCTGCCACTTGACCTCACAATCACCGGGGAAACCACTGAGACTTAGCAAATGTGCTGTGCTGCTAAGCCGGCATGTGCAGTAGGTTAGGTGTATTCCATACATTTTTGATTTACAATATTTTCAACTTACAATGGGTTTATTGGATGTAATTCCAACATAATCCAAGGAGCGTTTGGATAAGAAGCGGGAGTTTTAACATCTGTTTCGCATTTAAAGTGACTTCCATGAACTGAGAAAGTGAAGCAAAGTTCATATGCACAATAAACATGATAAGAGCACAAAAGTAAGGGAAGGTAAGCTCTAATTACATCGTACTCCTTTCTACATCCTGCCAAGCATGCGGTTAGAGGGATGAACTTCCTTGGGGCTCAAACCACACTGATCCCATGTCCTCTATCATGACTTTGGCCCCTGGCTCACTGTCTTCCAGTCCTCTCCTCCTCTGGTCATCAGTTCTGATGATTTCACACTCATGTGGATGAGTAGAAACAACAGTGGCAGCAAATCAAACCCCCAATCCACAAAATATCAGGTAGAACCCCCACAGGATTGGAAAGGCCTCTAACAGCTTCACACTGTCTGAGGAGTCTGAAGAGTCGCAAATGTGCCAGAAAAATCTATTGCTAAGAAATATGACGTGGAGAGAAACCTACCATCCTGAGGGAATTTGGAGCAGAAGACTGTGACTACTTTCTCTTGGATGAAGACGAGGTTATTCTTAGTGAGAGGCAGGAAATATTAAAAATAGAGAGATAGGAATTGCTTTATCTACATTTGTGACACAGCTGCCCCTTTCAATGATGCAGGAGGAGAGAGCGTGAGCACACTGAATAAAGTAGGAGACAATATTGACCTGTTTTTGTGTGTACACATGAAAGCGGCAGGCCAGTCAGTTTTGGCTCTAGAAGTCAAAACAGCTCTAACAAATGGAGGAAAAATTATGGGGACCTGGAAAGCGAGTTTCAGTCATTTATTAGAGACTCCACGCTAAAAAGTAAATGGAAAGAAGCTGTCTGGAACTGGTGAGGTATTTGGGGAGTGCCAAGGCAAAGGACAAACCTCTGTCATTATGGTTCACCTACCGCCATTGAGCTCCACTAAGAGATCATGTCTACACCTGAAGCTAAGGCAAATCACACAAGGAAGATGACTTTCAAGAAGCATAACCTTGTATGGCTAGGAGAAAGCAGGACAGAGAAACCTAGGGCCACCTAAACAAAACCTGCCATTCTTAGCCGCACACTCACCTCGAAGTGGGATAGACGTTTGTCACTGAAAACCTTAAAATCCAGTCTAATCCAAGAAAGTGTTCAAGGCCATGGAGGGTGTCCTAAAGACTGAAAAGTTTTCCAAGCGGCTAATGGAGGTGAGACCAAGTATGGGGCAATATAAGAGTGGAGAGAAGAGGAAATTGTTAGGGCTCTTGGCTTGAGCAGGTGATATGGAGAAACATATAGGGAGCATTTGAGGCAGAGATTAGTCAGAAGGCAATGATAAATCAAGAGAGAACCTCATAAGAATCACTGGGAAGCCTTTTCTTCTAGTCTTCACAAGGACACTCCTTTTAATTAGGATGGAACCCTTGGGCTTCTCAACCCCAGAAATGGCCATACCCACTCAAAAAAATACACTTGATAATTTGACACTTAGCCCATGGAAACACTACATGCTACATGACTTTTCAGTTATTGCAACCAAAATAATTAGAAAGTGAAAACAAAATGATTGATGCCAGCAGGGCGTGATGGCGCATGCCTGCAATCCCAGTACTCAGGAGGCTGAGGCAGGAGGAATGTTGCAAGTTCAAGACCAGTGTGAACTACAAAGTGAGTTCAAGGCCAGCCTGAACTGTATAGTGAGACTCTGTCTCAAAAAAAAAAAAAAAAAAAAAAAAAATGATTGATGCCAATGACTTCCTATAAGCCATCTAGAACATAAATGTTTGGTGATTGTCATAGTTATTTTGAGTGTTGGTTCTACTGGACTAAGGAATACTTAGAAGACTACTAAAACATTGTCTCTGAGTGTGTCTGTGAAGATGTTTCCAGATGAGTCTGAGCGAACTAGGTGGGGAAAAATCCACCATCAATGTGGGTGGGCACTACTCCATCAGTTGGGCCAATTTTGGGCCCAGAGAGAACAAAGCAGAGAAAGGGCAAATGTGTCTACCTACCCCTGAGACCTGGGAGACACTCTTTTCCTCCACCTTTTGGATATCAGAACTCCAAGGCCCTGACCTTAGGACTCCAGAATTTACACAGAAGCCTCTTTCCTGGGTCCTCAGGCTTTCAGCTTTGGACTGAGTGTTATTCAACTGGTCTCCCTGGTCCTGAAGCCTTTAGTGTTGACTCAACAATGCCTGGGTTCTCAGCTAAAGATGGTCTGCTATGGAATTTTGCAGTCTCCACGATCATATTAGCCAATTCTTCTAATAAGCCCCCCTCTTATATCTATCTGACTCTACATATCTTATTGGTTCTGTATCACTGGAGAGCCAATAGTTATTTTTTTAGAAAGGAATAGGCAGAGACTGGGAAAGAATAGGAGGGTGCCAAACTTCGTATAAAGTCCAGCATATACTTACCATATGACCCCATAATCCCAATTCTAGGTATTTATATAGTAGAAATAAAATGCACATTTACTCCAAAATCTGTATGTGAACATTTATAAAAGCCCAAAACAATCCAAACACTCACGCTGATTGAATGGATAAACTGACCTTAGTATGTCCACACAATGATGTACTATTCAGCAATGAAATAGGATGAACTACTGATAAACACAATGACACAGATCATCTAAAATGCATTATGCTGAGTAAAAGATGCTGAAATCAGAAGGTTACGTATTGAATGATTCCACTTATAATCTAGATAAGGCAAAACTATGGGGATAAGGGCTGGGGATTTAGCTCAGCGGCACAGCGCCAGCCTGGCAAGCGCAAGGTCGTGAGTTTGATTCCCAGTACGGGAAAAAAGCAAACAAACAAACAAAAACAACAAAAACCGTGAGGATAAAAAGTAGATCAGTGGTTGCCAGCAGCTTGAAGGGAAAGAGTTGTCTACAAAGAGCACAGGAGACTTTGTAGAGTAGGAAAGTATATTTTGATTGTGATGGTTGTTGCACAGCTGCACATTTGTCAAAATTCCTAGAACTGCGCTTCTAAAAAGGGTGAAACTTACTGAATGTAAATCATGTCTTAATAAATCTGACTTTAAAAAGTGCTCTGCTTAAACATTTTTTTAAAACTCATTACCCAAATAAGGATATTTTAGAAAAAGGACACCAATTTGGCTGACCCCTGTTGGGACCCAGAATCAGATCAAGGGTAGTGCTCCAACAACTCACCTGTCTGTCATTTCGAAAAGGAGACCAGTGTCTCTGCCATTCAGGGAACAGTGTGTCCTGAGGCATCATGATGAACAATAAATTTTGTCTGCCTATTATTGAACTTTACATATGGGACTCTGCATCCAGGGGACAATGGAAGAAATTGACCCTCACAAATTTCAAACAGGCAAAGTAGAAATAGAGGATCCTCAGCATGCAGATATTCCCTAAGACCACAGTAGAATTGTGGGAAAGTTAGCGGGGAAAAACACCTGGACTTTCCCACTCAGTTCTGGGTGTAGGCCTCATCTACTAAAAATTACTCATCTTTAGGCATTGTTTACGAGATAGGAAAATTTTCAAAAGTACTTCAAATTCCACAATGAACACCTACAAAGATTGAGAACCAATGGCCTGGTATAAGTTCTGGAGTTCAAACTTAACATGCCCACTTGAAGATTGAATTGAGCTTAAAGTGGGCATGCCTTAGGAACCTCAAGGATTTTTTTCTTTCCTCTCCTAACCGAGAAATCAATCTTCCTAATAGGATGTAGAGAAATAAAAAGTTGCCACAAAGCAATTAATTTTGATGGAGGAGTTGTCTGGATGGTAAAATCCACCAAAGAGTTCATATATTGATACTTAAATTGAACATTCTCTCTCTTTTTTGTACCAGCAATCAAATTCAGGACCTTATGTTTGCCAAGCAGGTGCTGAGCCACTGAGCTATAGCCCCAGCCCCTCATACTTAAATTCAAATGTGAGGATTATGGCTACCTCATACTCCAACATACTCCTCATAATCCCATTGCTGCTGATATTATAGAAGAAGTGAGGGCCAAAAAAATCATTAGCTTGGATGCAGAACTATTCCCAAGGTCCATCCACAAACATTCCTGTGCAATTGATTAAGAAAACAAATGGAAACTGATGAAGGACTATGCGCTATTATTTCAGTTTCAATCTCCGGTTTCAACTTGTGCATAAAGTCCTTGGCACTAATTGTAGCCTAAAGCCATTATTGAGTGGAGAAATTCTTGGAGAACCCTCCATCATTGCCATGGGAAATAGCTATATAAATATCAATTGCTGTCTATGTCTAACTTACTTATCATTATTCTCTAAATAATCTTAGGGAAGAACTACTAACTGCAGCATAAATCAAATTATACTTTGAAGATGACTCCTTTGCCCAAGGGAGAGCTGGACTGGAAATCCAGAGATCACAAATTTAAAGAAACTATCTTAGAAACTAGAATTGGGACTAGAAGTTTGAAATAACAGCTTTTAGGCTTCTGAAAGAATATTCAATTTTGACAAGGTCCAAACACCATAGTAACAAAGTCATCCTATTTTTTTTGACAGTAATAGTTTGTTAAACTATTTGTATATTCGGTAGTTGATGAACTCCATTTGTGACTATCTATTTCATATTTCCCATTAGGGAATTAGTCTGGCATAACAGTTAAGCTCACAAACTCTGGAACCATTGTTGCCCGGGTTCAAATCCTACCTCTGCTATTTCCTAGCTATGAAACTTTGGTAGATTATTTAACATGTCTGTGTTTCAATTCCTTCATCTGCTAAAATAGATAATTATAATGACATCATTCCAACATTAATATGAGTAGTGGCATAGCACGAGTACTTAGAACAAGGAAGAGCTCTTATAAGTATTACCTATTAATATTATAATTTTCACTTCCAGGGGCCCAAAGTATAAATTTGAATTGATAAATAAGAATTGGTAACTTTGGGCAATCTGGCCAAAATATTAGTGAGATCCCTAACTTCAAAGACCTTAGAACCAGAGACCTGAACTGGACCCTCTTCTCCACATTTTTTGGTCCTGGCCATTACGACCAGGGGAAGCCCCGGGAATACCAAAGTATTGCGCACATTCCTCTCTCTGATGAGTAGATCCCAACTTTTCCCTTTATACTTCTGGAAACTTCTGCCTTAGCTAACCAAGGTCAATATAGGTATGTTAGTCTTTTAGGGCTGCTGTACCAAAGTATCACAAATTGGATGGCTTTAAACCACAAAAACTTATTCTCTCACAGTTCTGGAGGCTAGAAGCTCAAAATCAAGACGCCAACAAGGCCACACTCTCTCTCTCGCTGAAAGCTCTAGAGGAGCGTCTGTTCTGTGTCTTTCTCTTGGCTTCTGGTGCTGCTGGCTGTTAGTGAGATAAGTCCCTTGCATTCCTGGGTTTGTAGACATATCACTTTGATCTTTGCCTTTGGTATCACATGGTATTCTCCATACGTGTCTGTCTCTGTGTCTGTTCCTTTCTTATAAGACCAGTCATAGTGGTTTAATAACCACCCCTCATGACTTGATTTTAATTTCCAAATAACGACATATTCACAGATAGTGAAGAGTTCAATATATATTTTTGGGACACAATGCAACCCATAACAAGATGAAACAATAGACTTTTAAGTGTTCCTGAGACCATGTTGTTGTCACATACTGGATGATATGAGAGAAAAACACTGAAGTTTAGTTTTCTACTTGCCTAGAATGCTTTCTTCCATGGCCCCAAACCAGCTTCCCAAGAACTGCTTTCAGGTGATCCCTAAATGGGGATTATCACTTTCGGTAAACTTTGCTGAACACTTTGGCTCTTCTTGGTTCACAGATACTTGTGCTAATGTGAGGCCATTCCAACTTTTTCTAATTGAGGTCATATGAAGGAGGACGTCCCCACTACTGGAAATCACCCAATGAAGATATTTCGCTTCTACGGCAAGGGGGTTACTTTCAACTCACAAATGACCTCATGAATAATAAACCTCAGTGAGCCAGGGATATAGCTCAGTGGCACAGTGCCTGTCTGGCAAGTGCAAGGTCCTGAGTTCAATTCCTAGTACCAAATAAATAAATAAATACAAAAATAAACCTCAGAAATGGATGGGCAGCCATACATATCTAATATCTGCAATCCTGTGGACACTGTAGAAAGAATGAGTCAGGTCTAAAGGTTGAACTGCCGGAGGCTGTGATGTAATTGAACTAAAATTGGACTAAACACCCTCCCCTTTAGGGGTTGCCTGAGGAAGCGAAAACTGCATACCGAGGACCGACTGATAACTCATGCAGGCTTTAATATAGTGAGGGCCCAAGAATGCGAGTCAGAGATTTAAAAAAAAAACAGTTTGGCAAAGAGTTAGAACAGTTTTAATCCAGGGTTTAAACTTTAAATCAATTATCTAAATGATAAGAGTTCAGGTCAGAACTCTACTCAAGACAAGAAGGTCCTAAAATGGTTGAGAATTGGTCACAGAATTTTGCCAAGTTCCATTTCTGTTCCCAGTCTTTTGTGGGGAGCGGCAGGATGAGTAATCCCTTTTTATTAATGTGGAAGCTGGTACTGGGTATAGAAGGTGGAATACAGGGAATCACAATTTATCCATGTATTGTAGTTAAAGGGCCAGGGGGAGAAGGCCTCAGTCTTTTCCCAAGGATCAAAACCAGAGACAGATGAAATGCTTTCTCTTAGAACGCCACCTGTGGTAGCCATGAGACTACTGATACCCCATTCTGTAGGAATGACTAATACCCCCAACTGCCACCTAACTTGGCTAGCAACATGTCTGCTCTAAGGTCATGCTTTTTCCCAGGCTACTAACTGCCTGTTACTGAGCATGGTGCAAGTACTAGTGCTGACCTAGTCTTGTGAGACACAAACTCCTTGTAGCCCATTTGCCGGGTTCAAACTTTCTTTGAACTGTACAGCAGCCTAGGACTCTTTCTAGCCAATCCTTCACTTTTCATATTTTTTCGCAGATATCAGAGCTGGATTATAATGTGAAGGTTCTCCCTACCTGCTTTTGTTTCTTCCTCTTTATCATCCACAGATATTTTCCTCAGTCAATTTCATACACATCTATTCCCATCTTGGCATTTGCTTCTTGAAAGTTCTGAGTGGACATAAATTGTACTTTTGGTGGAGTCCAAAAAAACAAATAAGTCTGATGGCATTTGTAGATTGGATCACTCACCACATTTGGGCAAAGAAAATGCCACCCTGAGATACATATGGGAGCAGATAATCCTTTCTGTAAGATGATAACCAGGGGGCTGGGGATTTAGCTCAGCGGCACAGCACCTGCCTGGCAAGTGCAAGGACGTGAGTTTGATTCCTGGTACCAGAAAAAAAACAAAAAACAAAAACAAAGACAAGAAAAAAGATGATAACCCAAATGCTAAAGATTTCACCAATTATGACCTGGGAAAAATATCTGGAGGAGGTAGACGTCTTCTACATACAACACTTCTGGCATTTGAGATAAGTCAGCAGAGTTGGCTGATTATTTATTACTAATTTGTATTTATACCCTATAAAAGGATCATGAGATTGAGGGCTGTTAATAAGTAATTAATGGCCACTGAGCAACTGATTTGAAGACAACAATATGCAATGGAACAACCATGATGAACTCCTACCATCTTGTCTAGTGAAATTCTGTATTATCTCTAATGTTTTATCTAATAATTATTTTTTTATTCTCTTGAATGGTTTGAAAAATCTTCCATTCTTACATCTGGTAATCTGAGCAACGTAGTTGAAGATAACAATATGTAATATAACCACCACTGTTAATTCCAATCATTTTGTTTTGAAACCCTGTGTCACTTTTAACATCTTGCTTTGTTTTATTTATGTTTGCAATGTTGGTATGCTGCTATTGTTCCTTTTTTCTTCTTTCTTTTACTACTCTCTTTAAAATAAAACAAAAGACTAAAAGGCCAAGTGTAAGATCCAGAGAACCTTGTTGATTTCTTTTGAAGAATCCTTTTTCTTCCTCAGTTTAGTGAAGGTGCCTACATCAGAGGGGTAGACTGAACACTCAATAGAGCCAGAGTTCTCAAGATAGTTAAATGCTCATCCCATGTCAAGTCTGTCATGGTAAAGTCCTACTCCTGGTTGGAAAATGCTGGCACCTGAAAAATAAGATGAAAACACATGGATGGACACTTCTGAGGTGTTGACTCTGTAGATTCCCCTGAATTCTCACAAACTGTAGAGGTAGCCCATTCTTTCAGAGTGAGAGCACTTCCCTGAGGCTAGAAGATGCCAGTGAGTTATTTCCCACCAAGAGCAAATGTTTCTTCCTTCAGGAGCTATTGCAATCTTATCTCATGGCTGCCATTCTAATGACTGGGTTAAATCCAAGTATAGCTCAACTGGAGATATGCTAGGCCTGATAAGGATGGAAAGAGATTATATACTGAAGGAACTATAAGAATCATTTGCACCTAGAAACATGAAACAGGTGAGTATCCCTGGATTTTGAGGTGCATGATAAAGGTAGCTAGGACTTAAGATTAAAAAAGCCAAGATTCATTTATCTGAAGGTGCTTCCTTGGGAGGTGGCTTTAACCCTTTGGCAAGCACCCTAGGGGTGGGGCAAACTCACAGCTACTGTGGCTCTTAATAGCCTGCAGGAGGCAAAGGCTTGTGCTGTGTGGAACAGAAATGCCTGTACTGCCTGAGGAAGTGTGTAGAGGGAGGAATGAAGAGGCTGAGCGGATTGTGTATGTTGGGGTGGATATATCATGTGAGGTTAGAAAGCCCACCCATGATGTTTCATGGGGACCCCAGAAAACTCACTCCTCACTAAAGCCATCAGGAAAGTACTGGTGAGAGGCACACCAGCATTACTAAGAGGGCTAGCGGCAGCTCTCACTTGCAGGCTAGGACTAAGGATACAAGACGTCATAGAGCTTCGTTCATCAAGGTCTGTGCTGGCTAATCTTGATTGTCAACTTGACTGAATTAAGAGGCTCCTGAAGAGGTGACCGGATTGTGAAGTCACTAATCTTCACTAATCTCATCAATGCGTTTTTACATTGATGAGTTCATAGCTGAATGGACGATTAAAAGGTGAGACTGGCTGGCTGTGGTGGTGAACACCTGTAATCCCAGCACTCAGAGGCTGAGGCAGGAGGATTTCTGCAAGTTGAGGCCAGCCTGGACTACATAGTGAGTTTAAGGCCAGCCTGAACTACATAGTGAGACCTTGTCTCCAAAAAAGAAGAAAAAAAAAACAAAAAGAAAGGAAGGAAGAAAGAGAGAAAGGAAAGGAAGGAAGGAAGGAAGGAAGGAAGGAAGGAAGGAAGGAAGGAAGGAAGAAGGAAGGAAGGAAGGAAGGAAGGAAGGAAGGAAGGAAGGAAGGAAGGAAGGAAGGGGGGGTTACTTGGAGGAAGTGGACCATGGACATGTAGAGATGTAGCCAGGCCCTTCCTCTGGAGCTGTTCCCCTACTGCTTCCTGGGTGCCATGAATTGCGCTGCTTTCCTCGACCATGCCCCTCCCCCATGCCATTTCTACCCTGGAGCCAGCAGACCAGGGAGTGAAACCATGAGCCAAAATAAAGCAGTCCTCCTTTAGGTTTTGAGTGTCAGATGTTTTGTTCCAGAAACTGGAAAGCTGACAAATATAATCATGGGGCCTTAAAGTGATAGAGTACACATAGCAGCAACTCACTGTCAGAATCCAGGATGCTGAAATCACCAGAATGACTGGTAAAGTCAGAAGAGGAACCGAGAGGGCTTGCCATGCAGGAAGTTGTGGAGATGGTTAATACAATACGGTGCTTAGGAAGCAAAATAAATGACTGTTAACAAAGGTGCTGCTTAAATCTACAACCAGAAAAAGCCAAGAACAGGGGAGGTGGAGGAGGCTGAGAGTGATTGCCCTAATAAAAATGTGACCATAAAAGAGTGACATGGGGGAGACCGCTGTGCTGATGAAACATTCTGGGATCATGATTGTTGTGGTGACACAAATCTGTACTTGTGATAAAATGTCATATAATGATCCACAAACATACAAAATAACTGAGTGCGTGCAGAAGTCAGGTAAAATCTAAACAAGATCAGTGGTCTAGTTCATTGTATTGTGCCATCTGATTTCCTGGTTTGGACAATGTCCCGTAGGAACAAGAGATGTCAACACCAGGGGAAGCTGGCTAATAGGTCCATGGGACCTCTCTGTACTATTTCTACAAACTCTTGTGAGTATGTAACTATTTTTAAAGTTAAAATCTCAGAGGCATATTAACATAAAGAATAATGGCAGCCCTCAGGCACTGTGATTGGTGTTGTTATAATGTATTATGAAGTAATAGTTACCTAAAACCCAAAGGAATTGTTGAAATTCCACATTTTCAGGCAGAACAACAGCTTAGTGTGCTCTTTGTCCAGAGCAAAGAAGACATCAATAAGCAGCTGAAACTCTGTTGCACTTTGTTATTGAGATATGTTCAGCAGAGTTGTTTTTCACAGGCCAAGTAAGAAAGCTTCAGGTCAAAATTTGCAGCTTGGGAATAACTTGGAAAAAATTTTCATGGAATATAGTGAATCAATTTTGTGCTGGGCATGGTGGTACTCACCTGTAATCCTAGCACTTGGGAGGCTGAGGCAGGTGAATTGTTGCAAGTTCAAGCCCAGCCTGAGTTACATAGCAGGTTTAAGGCCAGGCTGAACTACAAACAAAAATAGCGGGTCACTCAAGAAATGCTGTATCACTGATTATCTTGCTGTCACAAAGAACAATGACATTGTGGGCAAACATGGAAAATTCCAACTCTGAGGTGAAAAGTGATTCAGAGAAGTCCCTTTCTAGAGATGAATAAATTTTGGAAATCTTCAAACAATTTATATTGCTTATTTTTTATGTACTCGTAAGAGTGACATTTGGAACGATAACATACCTATATAAGCCTAACAGAATTATTTCAATAAATACAAATAAAAATTACAAGTGCTGAGAACACATGATGACATGATGTAATAGGAAGAATTTTTACTTTCTTAATGCACTGACACATACAATAATGGTACATCTCACTCTTGATGACATCTTAGATTTGATGAAATATCTGGGGAAAGCCCCCGGCTAGATCTCCGTGAACATCTTTGCACCCTACAGCCCAGTTCTAACCACAGCTCTCACCTCTGCCCTTTGAGGATACACACATGCCTACTCACGTATCAACCACTTCTGGAATGAGGTAGCTACAAGCCAAACAACCTTCAGCTTACCTTACTGGAACCCTAACTTCTGCTCCCAGCATGAGGCACCTGCCCTTTTTTCAACCTGCTCTGATTCATAGCAGGGACTTCATCTTTTTTTTTTTATCAATGCCCTAATTCCTCCATTCTATACATGGAAGACACTCCCAAGTGAAAACAGGACCTACAAGTCATTTCAAGTAGCCAGTAAAGGGGACAAAAGCCAACTTTGACCATGACCATCCAGGGGGAAGTAGGTAGGGTTTTCTTTCTAAATCAGTACGATCAGGCACTGCCACAAGCTCTGTAGGAAGTTCCTGATTTAATTCAGCGAGACAGAGTAGTACTAAAGAAGAGGGACGGGAGGACCCTAGCTCTGGCTGAGAACTGTTGGGTTTTCTCTTGGATCTTGCTGTAAGTAAAGGCCACTTCCTGATGGGAAGAGGAGACATGAGAGCCTCAGACTTGGCAAAGTCATCTCGTGGTGGGAAAACCAGAAGTGCGGGCTCCGATCTCTGTATGGATTGTTGTGGTTTCAAGTGCCGAAAGACTCAGCAGCAGCCTACTTGTATGAGAGCCGTAGTTTAAATAGGATACAGAGGAATTTGGAAAGGAAGATCTTTCAGGAGGTAGCATGTGAGCAAAATTACGAAACTTTACCTTGGTGTAAAATGAAACATTTCTAATCAGTAATTCATGATTTTTTTTTCAGTAAATTAGGTTTGGGGTTCAATTTCGAATCATTAGGCTTGTTTTGGGTTTGGGGGAGTTATTTCTTTTGGTTCTTTTGATACTTTTGTTCGATTTCATTTTAAGGTAAGTAAACATTCTGTCTGTTTGATTTTTAAAGTTTTCATAAACCTCTCTAAATGCAGATGGGCTGAAAACAAATATCTTGCAACAGCAGCTTCTACTTTTAGTAACTATTTTATGCTGCAGTCCTCACCATTTATTCAGTTTGTGAATTTTAAAAAACTTATTTAAAATGTTTCAATGGCTTTGCATTGTATGTTTCTTTCCTATTAGATAAGCTTTCACTTGCACAATTTTACCAGTCTCTCATATTATTTTGCTACCATTTGCTTTTTTAAATATCACCAAAATAACTTCAAAAGTTTAATATTACCAAATAGCTATTTTATGCACTTATGTTTAAATATAAGAATCAACAAATCAACACTTTATGCAAATGCCAGAGAAAAAAAAGAAAAAAAAAGACTCTCTTCCTGAAGTGTTTCTTTTTTTTTTTTTTTTTTCTTCTTTTTTGGTTTTTTTTCCGGTACCGGGAATCGAACTCACGACCTTGCACTTGCCAGGCAGGTGCTGTGCCGCTGAGCTAAATCCCCAGCCCCTTGTTCCTTCTTCTTGATCTCAGTTATATTCCTGTTCTGACACATGCTTTGAGAGTACAGAAAAACTAGAATATATACTGCATTGTCTCATCTTCTCTTTGAGATCTGGCTCATTGAAATTGAGAGGTGTACACCTTCTTTTCCTGCTTGGTGGCTCGGAAGGTATATTTTCTGACTCATTTTCAGATTTAGCAGGGTTACTTGAAACAGAACTGGTATTTGTAAGTCTTGTCATATTCTGTTACCTATTCCTGACTTTTGTGTTCCCCGGCTGATATTAAATCCCATCTCTTTCATCTCCTCACGCCCATCACCACTTACTTGAAGAATAGGAGAGCTCTCACAGGCAAAATTTTCTTCTACTATCGGTTTTTACTGAAGGAAATACTCAAAAATATTAAACCCTCATGAACCATATCCTTTTCATCAAGCTTAAGCATGTGAATGTTCCTAGACTTTCCATTTGGACATTTGATTAAATTTTTAACCCTATGTAGCACTTTCTAAGCTTTTAAAGGATTGTATATTTTCATGTCTTTCAGAATTTGAGGAGTAATTTAACTTTCTTTTAATTTTTATATTTTGAATAATATTTATGTAAGTCAATTTTTTCTTGCTTTGTTTGGCAGTATTTTCATAAAATTTCTAGTTGCAAATTAATTTATTTTTTTAAATATTTACATTTTTATTAGTACATGTTTGCAGTACATAATGATGACATGCATCATGGGGAGTTGGTCCATATACACAACACATCTTAATTCTTCTTTGGTCCCCTTCCCATTTGCAAAAGGTCTATCTCCCTGGCAAATTGGTTTTAAATGCTTACCTTCAATCATCAATTATTTTCTTTTTCTATTGTGGTAAGAACACTTAAAATTTCCTTTCTTAATTATTTAAGTATACAATATACTATCTCTAATTATAGGCACAATGCTACACAGCAGATGTCTAAAACTTACTTATTTTGCATAACTGACATTTCTATCCATTGAAGAGCAACCCCCTCTATTTCCCTCTCCCCTCCATTCCACTCTCTACTTCTATAAGTCTGACTGTTTTAGATTCCACATATATGTGAAGCAATGCAGTATTTGTTTTTGTGGAACGGACTTATTTCACTTAGCATAATGTGCTCAAGGATCATCCATGTTGTCACACACAGCAGGATTTCCTTCTTTTTGAAGGCTGAATAATATTCAACTGTATGTATATACCACATTCTCTCTATGCAAATGCATAAATCCATAGGCATTTAGTTCCACATCTTAATTATTGTTAATAGTACTGCAATGGATGTGGAAATGAAGATAATCTCTGAGATACTGACATCAATTCTTTTGGATTCCTTGGATTCCCCCACATACCATAAATGAGATCCCTGCATCATATGATGCATATTTAATTTTTTGAGAAATTTCCATATTATTTTCCCTAGTGGCTACACCACTTTGCTTTTTCACTGGTAGTGTACAAGGGTTACAATTTTTACACGTCCTTACCAGCTTTTATCTCTTCTCTCTTTGATAACAGCCATACTAATAGGAGTAAGGTGATATCTCATTGTGGTTTTGATTTGCATTTCCTTGATGATTTTTTTTTTTTTTTTTTTTTTTT
>NW_004955543.1:989211-993616 GCF_000276665.1 Chinchilla lanigera | reverse complement strand
TTGGTTTTTTGGTTTTTCTCCGGTACCAGGAACCGAACTCACGACCTTGCGCTTGCTAGGCAGGCGCTTTTGCCGCTGAGCTAAATCCCCAGCCCCCACCACAAACATTTTAATTGTGTTTGAAACATGTTTTAGGTATATTTGTATTTTTAAAAAAATACATAGTGTTGCTTAATGTTGCAACTTTTTAATGCACTTTTCCCTCAGAATTCACTTTTCACATTTTAGTTTCTTTCTCAGACAGTAACATTCAGTTTACAGGTTTAGCGTAGTTAGGTTTTTCTTCTCTCTGTCACTTACATCAATGCAGGTATTACTCAGCATAATATTTCTTAATTCAAGGACATTATAGTGCTATTATTTGCCTTGCCTTTGAAATTGAAGCTTTTATCTAATTGGGCCTGTTTCATATAATAAAAGGTCATTTTCAGAGTGTCAGAGTCAGGGATGAGGGCCTTCTGCTAGACAGGAAATGACTGGCAGTATGCTCCGTAATTGGCTTGCTAAACATCTCTTCTAACCCCTCTGTAGCATGCTTTCCTTCATGGCAGAAAATGAAAAGCTGAAAACTCCATTACTCCTTTGAAATAAGAGGATAGATGTAACACGTCCTGCTAATCAGGCATACTCATGTAAGAATTACCTTCCACAGTCTAGTCAAGAGATGGCAATAAGAGAGGCTTCCATTTTGCCGCTGTCGATCTAGCAGGCATAGGGTAGTTCTAGAACAACAGATATGATGGCAGTTTCTATCTCTCAGTACCACAGCTAAAGTAGCACGCTCCTAAGAGACATCAACTATGCTGTCACATTCCTAACAGCATTTGGGCTTCAGTGGTTTGATCTTGAACACAGCTCTCAGGAATGAAAGTTTCTGATTTATTAGCTTCTTGACTGTGGCAGAAATAGGTAGCAGTCTCTCTGGTGGGACAGTTCTTTTTGTTGCTCTAGTAGCTACTCCCAAGCCTAGATGTTGCTTTTTCAGCCCTTCCAATATTTTATAAGCATCTTATTTCTTATATTACTAAATTTATATCCTGTTAAAATAGTTAGAGCTATTTCTGTAATGTGTAGTAGAGCTTTGATACACATGCCGATCAAAATAAAGTTTTTTCTTATAAGAACATGCTCTACTAGGAACACAAAAACTAGTGTCTTTTCAGACAACTACAACCAAGAATCTTTTCTTATTTTGAGGGGTCTCTATTAATTCCTGTGAGATACAGATTCTCTTTTCCTGATGCACAAGTCCCATACTTGCAACCAAATAAAAGAAATCTATCAGATGTTGATGAAGGAACTCCTTTCTCTGGGCAATTAGAAACCCTTATCCTCAGTAGAATTTGATGTAATTATTCTCATAGAATCTCCTTTCTCGGAATAAACTTACCCAACAGGGAAATGTCTCACTCTTCTTTTTATGCCTAGAATGCTGACAACTGAAGCCAGGTTAAGACAAGAAGAAATTAGGGGAGAAGAGTTGGACCTGCAAATCATCTTAGCAGGGCATTCAAAGAAAAAAAAGCAAGAACTGTAAATTTCAAAGGAACCAGGCCTGAGAGCAGGTCAGGGAGATCCCCCCCAACTCATTTGGGCCACCTGTACCTGCACCAAGCTCAGAAAAAATCAGCTTAGTGAGTCCCTAAGAGTGATCAACATAGCCTGCTCATCAGCCCCTCCTTCTTCTTTGCTTTTTATTCATTCTCCACACCATTCCCATAGGATATTGTCACATCATCCAGAGAATGCAAAAGGCATAATCCTAGGCAGAATGCTTGTATATGCAATACTACCAGATGTTAACTAAAGACCTGGTGGATTGGGAACTTTGCGCAACCCAAAGGAAAGTACACAGAGGGTGGTAGCCATGCACATGAGGCTCAATTTCACATATGGCAGCTCTGCCAAATTCATTCTCAACCAGCCCTTCCCTACTGCTGCATTCATGTCATTCCCAACTGCTTTGTTATTTATCTTTCCCCTATTTTCTATGCTTTTACTTGTCCATGATGGTACTCTTATTTAACCTACACTCTGAGTTTCCTACCTATTGTTTGTGTTTCCTGGGCTCCTATTAACCACCTGTTAGCATAGTATCTCTTTCCAACCCATACATTCCTAAACAACCCTCTCTGGGTACCAGCTCTGGAGCATCTTGCCAATGCCTTTTCCTGGTGGACAACCCTAATGGGACCTGACTCAACTCCAAATAACTTGGTAAAGAATACCACCTACTACCACCCCAGGTGTTATGTTGTACAATTCTAAAATGTGTTTCAAAGTTAGAAGGTTTGGAAACTCCACTAAACAGCTGCTAGAGGCCAAGTGTGGTGGCACACTCTTGTAATCCCAGCACTCAGAAGGCTGAGTCAGGAGGATCGTTGTGAGTTCAAGATCAGCCTGGGCTACAAAGTGAGCTCAAGGCTAGCCTGAACTGCATAGCAAGACCCTGTTCAAAAAGACCAATAAATAAATAAATAAATAATATTGCTAGATTTAATAAGCAAATTCAGCAGCATAGCTGGATGCAAAGTCAACACTCAAAAATCAGTAGCTTTCCTGTACACAAATAGCAAACTCACTGAGGGAGAAATTAGGGAAACAACACCTTTCAGAGTAGTATCCAAAAAAATGAAATACCTACAAATAATCTAACAAAGATTGTAAAAGATCTCTACATTGAAAACTACAGTTCTCTGAAAAAGGAGCTTGAAGTGGATATCAGAACATGGAAAGATATCCTTTGCTCTTGGGTAGAAAGAACCAATATAGTGAAAATGACCATACTTCCAAAATGGTTATGCAGATTTAATGTAATTCCGATCAAAATTCCAATACCATATCTCACAGAATTAGAGAAAACAATCCTAAAATTCATTCAGAACTAGAAGACAACTAGAATAGCAAAGATAACTGTGGGCAACAAAAGCAAGGCAGAGGGCATCACAATCCCTGATTAAAATTATATTATAAAATTACTGTAATAAAAACAGTAGGGTACTGGCAGAAAAACAGACCTGAAGTTCAATGGAACAGATGAGAAGATGCAGAAACAACCCCAGACATACTCAGCCACCTGATCTTTGACAAAGGTGCCAAACACATTCACTGGAAGAAAGAGAGCCTCTTTAATAAATGGTGCTGGAAAAACTGGCTCTGCACATGCCAAAGCTTAAAATTGGACCCATATCTTTCACTGTGCACTAACTAAATTCAAAATGGACCTAAATATTAAAAATTTGCTGGAAGATAGGATAGGTAAAACTCTTGAAGACATTGGTGTAGGCAAAGACTTAATAAAACACCAATCACACAGGAACTATCACAAAGTATCAACAACTGGGATCTCATCTTATTAAAAAGCTTTAGCACAGCAAGAAAAACCACCAACAGAGTGAAGAGACAACAAACAATGTAGGAAAAAATTTTGCCATCTGTTCCTCAGACAAAAGATTACTATTGAGAACTATTATGGTTGATACATTATGTCAACTAGAGGTTTGGCTAAGTGACTCAGCAGGAAGCCAGAATGCTTACTTTGTATACATCCTGAGCCTGTGGAAGAGGAGGGCATGGAAATTATGTGAGAGCTAAACGCCCCTTAGGTGGGGGTAGCCTGTTTACAAAGTAAGGGAGGGAAAGAAGCTGCTTGCCCCGATTCCTCCCTTTTGCTCTGGCTGTTTGCTGTTCAGCTGCCATTCCCCCCTTTGCTCTTGTTGCTTTGCTGTCTTCTGCCTCGGAGCCAGCCAAGTATGGACTGAAACTTCCACAAACTGGAAGCTAAATAAACCTTTCCTTCCTTAATTTTGGGCACTGGGTATTTTGTCTCAGCAAGGAGAGAAAAGTAACCAAGACAAGAACATATAAAGAACTCAAAGAAATCAGACCTCCCAAATTCAAAGACCCAATTCAAAACTGGGCATCTGAGATGAATACACACTTCTCAGATGAGGAAATAAAAAAACACAAATAAATATATGAAAAATGTTCAACATCACTGGTCATTTGAGAAATGCAAATTAAAACAACACTGAGATTCCATCTCACCCTGGAAAGAATGATTATTATCAAGAAATTATCCAATAACAAATGCTGAAGGGGCTGTGAGGGAAAAGGAACCCTTTGCCACTGTTGGTGAGAGTGTAGATTAGTGCAACCACTGTGGAAATCAGTGTGGAGATTACTCAAAAATCTAAGATTGGAGGTCCCACTTGATCCAGCTGTTCCCCTGCTTGATATCGTCCCAGAAGAATTAAAAACATCATACCACAACCATATATGGGCACCTATGTTTATAGCAGCACAATTTGTTATAGCTAGATCTTGGAAACAACCATAATGCCCATCAACCAAGGAATGGATAAAAAAGATGTGGTCTTTTTATGCAATGGAGTACTACTCAACC